>NC_140590.1:1758247947-1758429261 GCF_964204655.1 Triturus cristatus | reverse complement strand
AGCCGTCTTGGCTTAATGCCTCTCTTCGCCACTTTGGAAACGCTAGACTGCACCATATTACCAAGGATATGGTGCAGGCTAGCGTTTCCCCTTGCGATGGCGATATGTTTTACAAGTTACCGCCAGCGCAGGTGTCTGCGAGGAGGGAAGGTTTCTTTATGTAGAAGAAGGAGTTTCTTCCCGCACATAAATAAACCTTAAGTGCCATTTTGTAACTTACATCTGTACTGCTTCATGCAGGACACATGTAAGTCACAAATTGGCATTTTTAAAAAGAGGTTTGTTTATGTATAGGAAGGGACACTTTCCCGTACATAAAGACACGTTGGGATTTCGCTTTTTCCATGTGTGCTGCATGGAAAAAGCAATAAGGAGGAGAAATGAAGAATTTCTCCTCGTTTTGCCACCTTAAGACCAGGATTTTTCTGGTCTTAACTTCAGCGCTGCCACCTATTATCACTAAGCTTGATAATAGGTGGCAGCGTCAAAGTCAATGGGTGTTGCGGTGTACGCCGCAACACCCACTGCACGCCCCTTTCAGGATAGGTTTATCGTGAAAGGGGCCCTATTACCAAAGCAGCGCTAAGGCAATTAACATGATAATAGAGCGATTCACATATTGCCGCCTTATCGGCAGAAAAGTGCTGATAAGGCGCGGATAAGGGGATTGATAATATGCCCCAGAGAGAGACAGAAAGTGTGAGAGAGAGAAAGAAAGAGATGGAGAGTGAGTGTTGACACTGGAGAAAATCTTCGCAGCTCACCTTTGTGCCATCGGTGTGTGTCCAACGAGGTGCCGATTCATAGTGTACCCTCAAATTTAGTGATCTGAAAGATAGTATAGAATTAGTAATTGTAGAGTACATACAACTGCACACGCGTAATTCTTTGTGTCGCGTGTGCGCACGCAGGCTGCTGCACCCCATCCACTCCCACAGCAAGAAGGTGTCTGTGCGCTCTTTTGCGCTCAGGGTGCTGTACCCTATCCACTCCCACTGCCCAGAGGTGACTTCCCGTTCCTGCGCACCCAGACTGCCCACTGCCCAGAGGTGTTTGCCCGCTCTTGTGCAGCCAGGCTGTTGCACACTATCCACTCCCAGCACCTAGAGGTGACTGCTCACTGCTGCAGAAAGAAACCCCTCCGCTCACCTTCCGCTACCGGCGTGTGCGTAAGAGGGTCCACCACGTGCCAAAGCAACCTTCTCAGGCGTTGAGGATGGCCATGCATCATCGCAGGTTCAACAGGCGTTCACCTCTGGTGGTGTTGAGGAGGGGTGTCAATTTGTGATACACAGCCTGTTAGATAAAAAGGAAGATAAAATTGTGCTTTATTCGTCCACCAAAGGATAGAGGAAGAGAGAGAGAGAAAGAGTGAGAGTGACACTGGAGAAAATCACCTTTCTGTCACCGGTGTGTCTCCAAGCACGTGCAGGGACATAGTGCACCCTTAAGGTCCACATCTGAAAGATAGTAGAGAATAGTAATTGTAGGAAAGTTCAGTATGCTGGAAGGAAAAGACAGAACACGTAAGCAGCAAGTATAAAGGAAGAATCAGTGAACCCCCGTTAACTTCTACGTCCCAACCTTCTCACATTTAAAACATAACTTTCCTAAAGCAACGTGAGGCAGCCACGAGCTGTGAGAGGAATGTCACCCTTGTGTCTGCATGCTTCGATGCTGATAACACACCTTACCTTCTTAAAGGAAAGGTTGTCAAATTTTGATGGTAAATTTAAGGGTACAAAGTATGAAAAAATATATAGTCAACTCGTTTGCTACAGATGTGGGAGCGACGGATAGTTGACCAACTCTAAAAACTGTCCTGCTATTGAATTTTTTTTATCAAAATGAAATAAGACAGGGTAAAGCCACGGTATATATGACTGTGTACGCCTAAATCGCTGTGATGCATTTTTGTATCCAAGCTGCTGCACCCCATCCACTCCCGCCACCCAGACGTATCTGCCCGCCGCTGCGCACCCAGGCCTCACTGCTCACCTTTTCAGGGGCAGGGCACCCTCCACATCATGCAGGCCTGCTCTGCAAGCCAGAAGTCTCACAATTGGTGCTGAGTCTTGATATCGCCATGGCAGAGGACATACTCGTGCACCCATCATCATCGCAGGTTGCTCACCCACTCAGTGCTTGCGGTGCCACTAACCCAGTGACTAGTTCGGGCATGCACGTGGCGGTACGCCCTCCTGGTGCATGACTTCCCGCCTACACTGCGGTCGAGCAGGGTACACAATAGATCAGGTGTATGGACTACTGGGACGGGCTATCACCACAGACTCCACACCCGCTCAGCACTTACAATGCCCTTACCTCAGTGGACCAAAATTCACCGTTTCGTGGCTGTGTGCCTGTGCTGGCCACAGTGCATCCGCTGCGAGCAACTCTAAAATGGTGTCGAGCACGTGTGCCCGGTCTTTTTTATTGGCAGGGTCACGTGTCCTGTGACGCCTGTGCTGGGTGGGTGTGGTGTGGGTGTATAGCAGCCGTGAGGGAGTGGCTGTGGCGTGCTGAGAAATAGACCTGTGACCAGCAGATCACTATAATGAAAATGTGGGCCATGTAGTGTTGTTGTCCTTTTTTGTTAGCGTAAGCAGAGTGGGCTGACGTGGTGTATGAATGACTGCGGAGCTATTGGTGTGGCTCCGTCGTGAGGTATCTGAAGAATTAACTGATGTGGTTGTCCGTGTTGTAGTGCTGCCGTCACCTGGGTCATAAGCGCAAATGTGTCATTCTGTGAGTGAAGTCTCACAACATGGCCAACATGGAAGGTAAGGGGAATCACTGACCCTACATTCATCCATAGTTCCACACATGAAAGATGGTGGACATGACGCATTTCTGTGGTATGTTTATGAATGTTTATTGCACATTCACTGCAGTGTTGTAGCTGTAGCAATGCAGGGCCATGGAAAGTTCAGGTTGCAGTTTTTAACACATGGAGGGCAGCCATTTAGAGCGAAGCTCGTGTTCGGAGTTAGGCTGCGCCAACATATGTACTTATGTGGTCCGTCGACTAGACTGCCGACCTTGGTTGAGGAAACCAGCGTTCGAGCCTCGGCGTCGCGTACACATCCTGTTATTATAGGCAAATCACTAATTCTCTGAGTGCCTCAATGTGTAATGTAAATATGGTGCTCACGTAAAGCGCTCCAATACCTTCGGGTGGGGTTCGCGCTATATAAATATGCAACAAAAAAAGAAAAAAACTCTGTCAAACCCCACGCACTTATAAATTGACTATACCCTCTCCTTGCAGTACTCTAATGATCCAGTCTCTACGTACGTACTTGTACAATAAGCGAGACAAAGTTACATAAGCAAAGTTTCCCCCACTGCTAGAGGTAACATGGTTGCATACGCTGTCTACAGCACAATGTAATGTTGTAGGGCCCATGGGCAGCATCTTGCATACATAATGAACACACGGACACAGATAGATAGTTGAACTGGGTACGGGCAAGTGGGCTCGACTCCTTTTTATTACCATGGCCACATGTCCAGTGACGTGTGTGTTGGGTGCATGTGGGGTGAGTGTAAGCCAGTGCTCCGAGAATGGTTGGTGGTGGTAACAAATACAAAAGTAACTATTGGCTCATACACAGAGATTCAATCATAAAAGGTCTATGACTTGTGCTGCAGTAAGGTAGGGGCACTACATGTGAAATAATACACAAAAGATTGTATCGTAAAGAGTCCATGGCTTGTGGTGCACTGAGGTAGGGACGGCAGATCTGAAATCATACACAAAACATTCTATCATAAAGAGTCCATGAGTTGTGGTGCACTGAGGTAGGGGCATCAGAAGCGATGAGCGTGTGCGGAGCCAGCGATGATACGTGGTCTGGGCTGGCCACACTGGGAGCAAAGTCTTTTGCGTACTGGACTGAGTCATCTGCAATCGCGACTCGTATAAGAAATGAAACATCTATGGAATACATTGTCGAAACATGTAGGTTTCAGGGACGTTATAGTTCAAATTGTGAGCTTTGCTGTCCGCAGTGTAGAATGCCATTCAGTGTTCATTTGGACTAAGCCTGGGCAAAGCACTACGCTACGCTCGCGTAGTTTGCGAAGTTTGCGCAACTTCGCACTACGCGAATTGCACGTAGCACAGTGCAAACACGCGTAGCGTAGTGTTGCGTAGTGCAGCGGTCATTTTTTGCTTGCTCGCGGTCCTCAACGTCAAGTTGGCGACCGCGAGCAAGCAAAATGACATCCCGGCGAGACTTTTTCCTCGTTCGCGATCAGCAACATCAAGTTGGCGATTGCGAGCGTGGAAAATAAACCTCCCGGCGAGATTCTCAACGCGAGGAGGTCATGTTTCTCATTGCGAGTGGTCGCGTATGCTCGCGACCGCTCGCGATGAGAAACTACCAGTCCGCGTTGAGAAAGCTGCTGCTCGAGTAAAAATCTACTCGAGCAGCAGAAAACCACAGCTCGCACTGTGCAAGATGCCGTTTTCAATGATTGCACAGTGCCAGTTGCTTGTCCGCACTGTGCAATCATTGAAAACAACATCTTGCACAGTGCGAACATGTTACTATGCAGTTCGCGAAGTGCTACTCGAAGCTCGCGTAGTGCGAAGTGCACTTTGCGTAGCTTCGCGTAGTGCTACTTCGCGAACTACGCCCAGCCTTAATTTGGACCTGCAAGATGAATTTGGTTATTGTACTAAAGCTATAAATGATATAAAACAAGCTCTTGAAGCAAGGATACTAAAAGGATATTGTGTAGGTTTTGAGGGATGTTATACTTAGTTGCGTACTGCACTTTTAATGAATGAATGAAGAGTCAATTTAATTGTGAGCTCTGATGACCTCAGTGTAGGCAGGAGGCAGCGGTCAGCAAGGGTCCACTGGCACGTGGTGTTGAGTACAGGTGCAGAGGCATTGGCAATTAAGTGTGTGTGCAGCCAGCGATGATAAGTGGTGCACTGAGTTAGTGGCACGTGAAGAAACCAGCTTGTGTGGAGCCTGCAATGATGCGTGGTGCGATCGGGCCGCACTGGTAGCAATGTCTTTTGCCTACTGAATTCTGCCTTATTAAGTCCACGTGGCGATGACTTATGGTGCACTGAGTTAGTGGTACCTCTGGCGCTCAGTGTGTGCACACTCTGCGATGATGCGTGGTCCGAGGGGGCCGCACTGGTAGCAATGTCTTTTGTCTAATGAATTCTGCCTTATTAAGTCCACGTGGTGACGACTTATGGTGCACTGAGTTAGTGGTACCTCTGGCGCTCAGCGTGTGCACACTCTGCGATGATGTGTGGTCCGAGGGGGCCGCACTGGTAGCAATGTCTTTTGCCTACTGAATTCTGCCTTATTAAGTCCACGTGGTGACGACTTATGGTGCACTGAGTTAATGGTACCTCTGGCGCTCAGCGTGTGCACACTCTGCGATGATGCATGGTCCGAGGGGCCGCACTGGTAGCAATGTCTTTTGTCTAATGAATTCTGCCTTATTAATTCCACGTGGCATTGACTTGTGGTGCACTGAGTTAGTGGTAACTTTGGTGCTCAGCGTGTGCACACTCTGCGATGATGCGTGGTCCATGGGGCGGCACGGGGAGCAATGTGTCTTGGCTACTGGACTGCATCATCTGGAATAGCCACTCCACCAGAATTGTGAGCCCTGCTGTCCGCAGTGTAGGCAGGAAGCAGCGGTCAGCAGGAGCCCACAGCCACGTGGCATTGATTTGAGCTGCACAAATTGGGGACATTTGGTCTTCTTAACCCATTATATTCTCTTACACAATTTGCATCACTACTAATCTTGAATTGTGAACCGTGCTAACCCCAGTGTAGTGCGAAGGCAGCGGTCAGGATGGGCCCACAGCCATGTGGTGTCGACTTGAGCTGCACAGTTAGTGGCACCTGAAGCACTCAGCATGTGCGCACCCTGCGATGATACATGGTCCCAGCGGACTGCACTGGTAGCAATGTCTTTTGTCTAATTAATTCTGCCTTATTAAGGCCATGTGGCATTAATTCGTGGTGCACTGAGTTAGTGGTACCTCTGCACTCAGCGTGTACGCAGCCTGCGATCATTCGTGGTCCAGGCGGGTCATAGTGGGAGCAATGTGTCTTGCATACTGGACTGTGTCATCTGCAATTGGCACTGCATCTGAATTGTGAGCCCTGCTGTTCGCACTGTAGATGGAAGGCAGTAGTCGGTAAAGACATAAGTCTGCTGTGCTGTGCCCTGGGTTCGCAGGGGGCCTGTGTCGAGGAGGCCTGCATTCATGGCGGCAGCCACGTGGCAGGGTGAGGCCCGCCGCTCTGGCAGACGTGTTGGCCTTCCCACAAGTGAACCATGCCCAGAGACCCAGCTTATTTATTCATACTCCTACGCTGGAATGGCGTACGTTGGACCAGTGCACTCCGCTTCCGCTTCGAGGGGGGAACAACACAGCTACATGACCGAGATCTTCCCCACTGCCTGAGGTAACATGGTTACGTCCACTGTGCACAACACTACAAGTATCAGTAGTATATGTCCACATGGAGAGGTTTGTGCTTTGCATAGTGAGGTCTGTCCAGCACATCACCGCAACACTTGGTATTGTGTGCATCTTATTAATGGGTGACTTGCGTCCTACACACATACTTGGTTCCCACCTCTCCCAACATTCAGCTATTGTGCGGCTGAGGGGCCATGACGTTTTGGGAAGGTCCGTTGTCCTGTTCTGCACTGCTTTGGTGGTAGTAGGGGGGGTGTGGTCAGGGGGAGGTCTTGGATGTCGGAGCTGCATGATCAGTTGCTCTATGACGTGTTGGTCTTTACATGTGGCTCTGAGTTGGGCTCTAATTCACACTGTAGACAGTCATCCTGCTTAACCAGTTAAAGGCTGATGTTAAATTCTTACTGCTAACTCGGCTTATTGCCTGATTTTTGGATTGCATCACAGATTTGGCTGGTCGTTGAAAATATGGCGAAGTGGAGTTTTCGTTTTTTTTTGCATGGGAATCCCTACTCTGTATATCATTAACGTTAGTTGTGGCTCTCATTTGTGGCGATTTTTTTAGACGGAAGGTATCGATGGAAAAGTGGTGAGATTTGCAGTTTTCACCAGGTTGGGAATGGGATGATAATTTAAAAACACAGAAAAAAGATAGGTTTAATAAACATTATAATTAGAATTTAGCATTTAAAAAAACATTGAAATTCACTGAAAAAGCCATAGGTTTCAGGGATGTTATAGTTAGAAATTAACATTTAAAAAACTTTAGAAATTCACTGCAAAAACCATAGGTATCAGGGACGTTATAGTTAGTTGGAAATTTCACTCATACAAAACCATAGAAATTTCCCCGTTATAGTTAGCTCAACTAACTATAACGGGGGAATTTCTATGGTTTTGTATGAGTGAAATGTCCAACTAACTATAGCGTCCCTGAAACCTATTTTTTTCAATGAATTGCTAAGGTTTTTTAAATGCTAATTTCTAACTATAAAGTCCCTGAAACCTATGGTTTTTTCAGTGTATATAAATATATATATTATCTACTGGCGGTCACCAGTAGATAGTTATAGTTACAACCTAGTTTCCATAGGAAATCTCAAAATTCTATTTTGAATAACTTTGGCGCCGGTTGACGAATCCTCGCGAAATTTTCAAAACTAATGGGGCACTCTGTTCAGCTCCTACCCTGAAAGTCTCGGGGTGATTCGTCAAGCAGGGGCCGAGAAAAAATGGGGGTCCCAAAACGCGTTTTCCCCATGCATTTTTCCATAGGACCTTTAGACACAGCTACAGCCCGAACGGCTGAACAGAATTACTTGAAATTTGGCCATAAGGTCAAGGAAGTGCCTTTTGCAGGTCTGGTGTAAATCTGTTCAGTATTTCCTGAGAAAATAGCATTTAAAAGCATATATATATGTGGGCGGAGCCTAACCACACATCTCATCCTGAGATCTGATTGGCTGTCAGCACTTCATCCAAGAAGTGTTGGCAGCCATCTTGGGACCAATATACATGATAGCACCTCATTAAAAAGCATTGCAGTTAATAGAAGGTTTTAAGACTTTAGTTACATTATAAATCATTTGTTGATGGTACCATACTCATTTTAGGAATTGTGGTATGTTCTAAGGTGATTTCACCATGTGAAAAAGCCTTCTGCTGGGATATCATGATTGAGAGAAAAATATTTTCTCATGCTTTTACCACAGAGGTTTGGAAGGTGATCTATAAGCTAAACTGAGAGCTTATTTTCTGTAAATTCACATTATCTTTCTCAGTCATGTGAGAATGAAGTCTGACATTCTCAGTAAAACATGTACATCCAACAAGGGCAGAGACTGTCAGTTGATTCCTTTGTGTTCTACTGCAGCTTCCCAGAGTGTTCCAAAGAACTACTAGAGCGCTAACAGTCCTACTTATGATAAACGTATGGCACACCTGAAGCCATCTTGATTGGAATAAACTGGTAACACTTAAAACATTTAATTTAAAAAGGAACACAATGAGGGGGTTCATTTTGCCATAGAAATTATGATTAATGCTGAAGAAAGAAAATGAGGGCACATTTTGAGTGACTTCTCAAATCCTCTTCTATTTCATTAAAAAATTCTGACATGCAGACTGAAACATGCACTTTTAATACCAGGAGCAGACTTCCATGGTGAACAGTAGTTTTACTACAGTGATCTAATGAGCAACTAGAGTGCTAACATTCAGAATTTATGGCAAATGTGTGACATATCTGAATACCTTCATGATGGAATCAAAGTAAAAAACTGAAAGCATTTCCTACTGAGGAGACTGCAGTACATGAGGAAATTAGGAAACTTCATAACAAATAAATCTCCCAAGATGGCCACCGGAGACAAAAGAGCCCAAATGTAGCCCAAAATCACCCAGATGTAGCCCAAATATAGCCCAATGACAGAAGTGTGCAAAACACTTATTATTTTGTGTTTTTGAAGTGTTATATAGTGCAGACTTGTCAGGTATTGGAGTGCTTTACATGAGCATTGGTTACATCACACAAGAACAAATTCATTTTGGTTGCAGACATGGGGAGACTAAGTGATTTGACCAGAATCACAGAATGTCGAGCTGAAGCAGAAACTTCAACCTGGTTCCCCAGTTGCACAGTCTGCAGTTCTGGAAGTAACACCACATCCTCTCCCCTAAGTGCAACAATTAATCAAGTGGTCAACTGGATAAAAAAACATAAAGATAACAAATAATTTAAAAGTGCTTTGTCGCTATTTGAAAACTCAGAAAATATGTCCTTATTTTAGTCTTTTAGAGCACTAACCATAATTTTGATGCCAATAAGACCCTCTCATATATGTAATTTCTAAAGGAAATGCTCTAGGTATTACAGTTTTGATTACATCAAGATGATGTCAGGCGTTCCACACTTTTGTAATAAATATAGAATGTTAGCAATCTAGTTGTTCATTAGGATACTGTTGAGAGGCAGAGGCCAGGGGAACGGACTCTGAAAATTGAAGGCAGGTAGGAGGGTGCAAAGGCAAAAATTTAACCACACTGAGCAGGCAGGAAGGGCCGTGGAAGCACTACAGACTATGGAGGGCAGTGGAAAGGGGGGCAGAGGCAACAAACCAACAATACAGGACTTGCAAGAGAGGCTGTGGCAATGTAATAGACCATTGTGGGCAGAAGGAAGAGGCAATGGTAGTACAACCATACATGCCAACAGACCCGATTCAGCCAGGAAACGTCCAATGTTTTTAAGCTCAAATGGGCTTTATTTGATCTGTCTCCTGTCTACAATCTCCTCTTTTTCAATGTAACTCAAAGTGGAAAATCAATACCCCAGTTTTTTTTCAAAATCTCCCTCTTACCAAGTTCAAAATGTTCGCAAGTATGGTACATTGGATCATGGAAGGAAATGGGATAGGGACATGGACTTGGATAACAGAGGACATGAGGGACATGGAGAGGTGCACCAAACTGACCCTGCAGGGCAGGCATCAGGGTTTGCAGCAGCACAATACACCACACAGGGCATGCAGGACGGGAGTGCAGCACAACAATCCATAGAAAGCAAGAGGGAGGGGACAGGACCATGCACATGGACAACAGAGAACAGAGGGGTAAGAGGCAATGGTAGCTAGCTGACCATAATGGACAGACAGGAGAGAAAGCTGCAGCATAACAGACCATAAAGGGCAGGAGGGACGGATCAGGGGCATTACAATGGAACAGACAAGCCAGGAGGGAGGGAGTAGGGGTCTGCACATGTAAACAGAGGGCTGGGGGCAAGGGGGCAGGGCAGGAGCAGCAAGATAGCCATGGAGGTCAGGCAGGATGGGCACTAGAAGCAATACACACCATGAAGAGCAACAGTGAGACTGTGATGGCATACACACAGACCATGGAGGGAAGGTGGGAGGGGGTCAGGGGCAGCTAACTGACCACACAGGGAAGGTGGGAGGGGCCATGGCAGCACAGAAGACCATGCATGGCAAGTGGGAGGGTTAGTGGCAGCACAATGGCTATGATGGGCAAGAAGGAGGGTGCAGGGGCATGCACAAAGGACGATGGAGGATAGAAGGGAGGGTCAGGACCTGTGCACAGACAAGAAAGTTCAGGGCAAGGGGCCTCACAACAGACCACACGGGGCAGGCAGGAGGAGCAGTTGCAGCACAACAGGCCAGGGAGGGCAGAAGGGTGTGGCAGTACAATGGACCATGTAGGACAGGAGGAAGAGGATAGGGGCATGGCATGTGGACAGGCAGGGTGGAGGTGGCAGGGACAGGTTACAGTCATCTGACAATGCTAGGCAGGTGGGAGGGGAGTGGCAGCTCAACAGAACACTCAGAGTAGATAGGAGTGGCAGGTCCATGGGACATGGTGGGCAAAAAGTATGGAGCAGGGGCATGCACAAAGACATCGGAGGGCAGGGGGAAGGAGAATAGGGGCGGCAAGCTAAGCACAGAGTTTAAGCAGGAGGTCAATGATGGGGCATAGAATTGGGCAATGGAGGGCAGGAGGAGTGGACTGGTACATCATACTAAATTGAGGGCAGTGGCAGCACATCAGACCATGCATGGCAGGAGGGAGGAGGCTAGTCCATGGATTCAGACAACAGAGGATAGGGAGGAGGTGGATGGGGCAGCAAGCTAACTGTTCAGAGAAGGCGGGTATTAGGAACTTTATTGTTTTTAAAACATTGTGTCTGTGCGAACTACTTAAAATATGAACAAGTATGCAGCATAATCTCACTTTTATTCAGGAAGAAGAGGACGTTTGTGACTGTGACTCCGGGCTTACTTGGCAGAAACACCCCCTGACCCTCCACCCCCTATCGCAAAATGTAATGCCCGTGAAAAGGGTAGGTGAACACAGTGTTATATAGAACATAGTCCTGAGAGCACGATTAAAAATGAAAACTAGATATAGTGTATGGTATAAACTATGCACCAAAAAGTGTGATATAAGATGAACCGGGCGTGAAATATAATATGCAATACATTGTGCGCAATGACAGATTCATTGGAGAGCACGAGATATCATAGGCACTAGCGCGTGCTATGCGATATGCGCCTTGGAGTGTAATATGCACAGGGCAGTATTGTGTAACCTAACTAGTCTCTAAAGTTGTAATATAAAATATGTGCTGGGGAGTGTAACGTTGCATATGCACTGTGACAAAGATATGGATCCCAGATTGTAATATGTATGGCATAGCACTGTGCGTTATAACATAGGCATCGAGGAAGGCACATTAGATGGGGCAATATAACCCGTGCGAAGACAAGTGTGGCATGACATATTCACGGGGTGGTGTTACAGTGCACATGGGCTAGAGAGTGTCATAGCATATGCACTAGCTAGTGGAATACAACACAGAGGTGTGTGGCACTCGGCAGGCAATGGTGGGTGTAACACAGCATTGGGCTCTGTCAGGTGCGCGCTGTGACTCTCAAGTGATGTTCGTCCCCTTTCCAGAGAGTAAAATAAAAAGTATTACACATCCGGCAGTGGATGTATGTTTTATTAACCGTGAGGGGGGTTTCTTGCATAGTTTTGGTCGAATTTTTGTCGAATCCCCTTTGAATGGCTTGGTGTGCATGTGTATTAAATGTGCCCGTCAATAGCTACCCATGTTTGTATAAATAAACGACAATGGTGTCTACCGGGATTAGGCACGGTAGGGCATCAGACATGTCAGAGCTTCACTAGTGGTGTAAATACATTCCACGTGGATTCATTGCATGCATAGTCGCCTTTTAATCAATATCACGCAAATCGTCATGGTGATAGGTACGTACGGTTTGTCCAGCATGACCTAGGTGTGTCTATAAATATATATTTTTTAAAAATAATAAAAAACAGTGGCCGGCCCTGGGGATTGGGGTCCAAAAAATATAATTAGGAGACAGGCCCTGGGGGATGGGGTCATCAGGGCCAATAAATTAGAATAAGAAGGGGAACCACACAGCCCCCCTTCTTAAAAAATTAAAATAAATAAAAGACTGGCACCGTGCCGGAGGCCATGCCCCCTCCGTGCAGCACTCTGCAAACGCGCCCCCAACAGGCATCTCCAGTATGTGCCAGGGAGCTGCGCTGCAGACAGGTGTTCTGAGGCCAAGCCCCTTTTTACACCTCTCTGCAACGCAGCTCCTTGGTGCTTACTGGAAGTACCTAGTGGTCTAGTTTGACCCTAGGGACCCTTAGGATTCAAGGGGACTTAATCTCTCAATTTAGAACAGCCACAGGGCACGTTTACACAGTGGTGAAGGGAGGGGACGGGGCCTGAGGTGAAGTGTGCAAACACGCACTATGGCACATTTTAAATTGGGGATATAATTTCCCTTCAATACTGAGGGCCCCTGGGGGCTAACTAGCCCACAAAGTGCTTCCAGTAAGCGCCACTGAGCTGCATTGCAGAGAGGTGGTCCAGGCCGTGCCACTTTTTACACCTCTCTGCAACGCAGCTCTGTGGCCCTTACTGGAGGTACCTAGTGGGCTAGTTGGACCCTAGGGACCCTCAGGATTCAAATGAACTTAATCTCCCAACTAAAAACGGACACAGGGCGTGTTTACACAGTGGTGAAGGGAGGGGACGGGGCCTGAGTTAACGTGTGCAAAAACGCCCTGTGGCCTGTTTTAAGAGGTAGTTTTAATCCCCATGCCCTATTATATACTAGGGGCTTACAGAGGAGGTCATGCTAATCACAGGGGGACCCCAACGCATAATGTTCCCTAGTGTATGTAGGTGTTTTCACTGTATTCTAAGTGTCTTTTAACATAGCACTGGCTCTAGGACTGGTTAGTCAGACTCAGTTACCACCAGTATCCGTCTGAAAAAGTTGAGGGTACAGGATGATTTTGCAACAAGGCTTCTTTCTGCTCTTCTTTTTGTTCTTTCTGCACGTTATCCTTCTTCCTGCACTTATCTTCGTATTTGAGGACTTCTGTTGCTTCTTTCTGCACTTCTTTTGTTTCTTTCTGTGCATTTTTTCTTCTTTCTTCACATGTCCTATCTCCGTAGGCATAGTTAGAAATTAGCATTTAAAAAACCTTTGAAATTCACAGAAAAAAACGTAGGTTTCAGGCACGTTATAGTTAGGAATTAGCATTTAAAAAACCTCAGAAATTCACTGAAAAAACCATAGGTTTCAGGGGTGTTATAGTTAGCTGGACTTTTCACTTGTACAAAACCATTGAAATTCCCCCGTTATAGTTAGTTCAGCTAACTATAACTCGCGCGCCCGCAATGCACTGCTGATGACGTCACATATTACATCACTCATGACATGGTCAGTGACATCACTCATGACATCACTGATGACATCTCAAATGACATCACTGATGACATCACTGATGACATCTCACCCTAATATAACCTTTGATACACACATTCAAAAATAGAGACTAAAATTTTCAAAACAGTGGACATACCAATACCAGTTACAACAACCTCTTCAGTAATTCTAAGATCCACATACACATCCACTCATTCACCAACAGTCCTATACAGTCACTCATACATGTACTCACTCATCATATGTACTCATACACCTATACATCCTGTTACACAATGCCACTCATCCATAGAGTTACTCACACACATAGTCACTCATGCTAATAAAGAATCAAACATACATTTACTTGCATATACAGTTATACACACACCACCACACTTACTTCTACGGAAACTTACACATACTTAGTCTTTTAAACAATCACTTATAGAAACACATACTTATTCATACAGGAACTCTTTCAATCTCTCACTCTCACATATACTCACATATATACACCAATAGTCACATATACTAGTTTAAAACATATGTAGTTACTCATAAAGACACTATTGAGACAGTCATTCACTCACTAACACACCCATACACACACTCGTCCACCCATACAGTCCTGCACACATGCTGTGTTCAACACATACAAACAGTGAGTCACTCATTCATGCACCTATGCACTACGTAATACCCCCACCGAACCATGCAGACACTCAGACTGATACTCAAAAAAACAACTAATAACCTATATAGACACCCATGTAGCTACTCACCAACCCATGCAGCCACTTATACACAAAGTGAGAGACTGATACAGATATTTACATATTTAAACATTACTCACTAAGCCATGTATTCACTATGATACACTTAATCAGTCAGTTACACAATCAATTTTTCAAAAACAAATCATCCATTTAGACACTTATATACCCATTTATTCTTCCATCGACCTTGAGATATACATATATAAAACATATTTAATTTTCAGAAAAACACACATTCACTGGATGATGTCATCAGTGATGTCATCAGTGATGTCATTTGAGATGTCATCAGTGATGTCATGAGTGATGTCACTGACCATGTCATGAGGGATGTAATATGTGACGTCATCAGCAGTGCATTGCGGGCGCGCGAGTTATAGTTAGCTGAACTAACTATAACGGGGGAATTTCAATGGTTTTGTACAAGTGAAAAGTCCAGCTAACTATAACACCCCTGAAACCTATGTTTTTTTCAGTGAATATATATATATATAGATGGATTGATTAACATTGTTGAATTTTATGCTTACTTGATCAATTGATTTACTCAATGATCAAAGCCTGTAATTTTGACTACGGTGCTAATAAACCATTATGGTTTGGATATCATCCTCTCTGTTGTTAGCTCCCAGAATACAGTTTCAGCTAGTATCAAATGGTACAAGGTTTAAGAACTACACAATAGCCAGTAGGTATAGGACATTTTTCAGAATCAGCATTGGTGAACTTAACTCTGCCATTCCAACTATTTGTGGCTTGCGAACAGAAGGGTTTTACAGTGAAACCTTTTCCTCTGAATGATGTTTTCTACTATTTCAGAGATTAAACTGGTACCTAATGAACCTTGTATGTAGCAACAGGAAAGGTTCGTAAATTTAAAGGAATATCCCAACTTTTACATAAAATACCTTGCTTACATCATGTCTAACTTTCTTGAACAAGGGTCCCATTTCCCGCTCCTGTGTCAAAAACAGCTGAGCAGTAATCCCCTGTGAAGGCATAGCTTTTTGTCGCATTCCCAGGTCTACCACTTTTGGTAAATCTGGGAATGCTTGTAAAACAATGCAATGCCCATCAAATGCCTTCTCAGGGCAGAGTAATGCAGTGCATCGATTGGCACTGTTCTGCGCTAATCCAGATTTATGAAGCCACTAAGCCATGCAAAGTGGCTTTGTGTGGCTTCCTAGATCTCATATTTGAGTTGCGTCGCTCTTGCACCACATTGTGTGGTGCAAGAGCGACGCAACTGGCCTTATAAATATGGCCCTGAAAACACAATCAGACAGTATAGTAAAGCTTCACCAGCACAGCTGACACTGTGGGGCTGAGAGTGAAGGGTGACGGGTAAGGAGCAGTGCTTAGTATGTAAAAGAATAAGTGCTGGGCCCAAAGTTGTGTTTACATGCTTGCGGCTTCTCAAAGGAAAGGATGCTGACTATCAAAGCACCTTAGTCTTGAATCTTGATTGCACCTCATGCCTCTTCAAATCCCACTAAACACTCCCTGCCTCTATACAGAAAACCTAAAACGGCTAAAATGGAACGATGATATCAGCCCTAACATCATGGAAGCCTGTTCGGTATTTATTTCAGGAAGTATCGCCGCAGCGGTCTTTTCCATGGGTGCGTGGTCATCTTTCTGCTCCCAACTAACAAGCTGCTTTCCCTCCAGCCAACACGCGCATAAGGCTTTTGTTAGCCACCAGTTCCAAATTTCCAGTTATACTAGGGCACTGAAAAAATCTAGAGACAAAGCTCTGCGCTCTCTCAAGTCATCCCCAGGAAATACTGAGCTCTCGAATGAGTATAAAACAATCCAAAAACTATTTAGGGTCGCAATACAATCTGACAAACGTTGCCATCTAGCCCAATTCTGGTGCAAACTCCTATGGGAGAGTAAAAGCTGCAACCCCAAAAGATTCTGGGCCCTAATCAACCGCCAAAGCGGTAGCTCCTCCGGATCCGGATCAGCAAATATCGCAGAAGCGACCTGGTCTGCCTATCTGACTGACCACTTTAAGGCCTCTGATGTCTCTGTGTCTACAATCTTACCCGGTTCTAAACAATTGTCACTCCATCCACAACTGAACAGTAGCAGCTTGATGGTCCGTTCTGATCCACGAGGTGAAGATCTGCGAGTCACTCAAGAAATGGTCACCAAAGTCCTTGCAAAAGCAAGATCCGACGGCGCTCCCGGTCCAAACGGCCTACCACAGTCCCTGTTCAAAACAAATATTGATTTATGGTCGCGATATTTATCCAATCTCTTCAATTGTGCACTGACCAGTTCAACCATCCCGGATTCCTGGCGAGGGGCAATAATTCACACGATTTACAAGTCTGGCTCTCATGCATCCCCAAACAATTATAGACTAATAGCTTTGTTAGACGTCGAAGCCAAGCTCTTTGCAGGAACATTATTGGGGGAACTGAGACATTGGGTAGAGCAGAACAATCTGATTCCATTGAACCAAACTGGCTTCACTGCCTCCTCGGGCACCATGACCAACTTATTATCACTGTCTATCATTGTTAACAAAGCATTAGTTACATCTAGCATGGTTTTTTGCTGTTTTATAGATTTTAAAGCTGCATTTGATCGGGTACCAAGGGCCGCACTATGGGAGAAGCTAAAAAAATGGGGGATCCCAGATAAGCTCCTGGACGCGATCATCCAACTTCATTCGGGCACGTGGGTACAAGTGAAGTTGGGGACCGGCACACATCTCTCTCGGAAAATTATGACAACTAGAGGAGTCAAACAGGGATGTGTGCTGGCCCCCCTCCTTTTTAATCTGTTCATAGCTGATCTGTCATCCTCCCTTGAGGAAACAAACAGTCATCCGCCCAAGATGGGAGGTGTCCCGATAAGCAATCACTTATATGCCGATGACTTGGTCCTCTTTAGTTTGACACGGGTAGGGCTGCAGAGGCTATTAAACAGACTGGAAGCCTATACAACCATGAATGGGTTGGAGGTCAACTTAAAGAAAACCCAAGTCGTCACTTTTGGTAGAAAGCTATACCGTGGGGGTGGTTGGCAGTTTAACAACTCTAGCCTTAGAATAGGAAATACTTACAAATATCTTGGGGTCACTTTTGACTCTAGGGGTAACTTTAACCAACAGCGTAAGGTTATCTCAGTAAAAGCCATGAACCTACAGGTAAGCTTCTGCAAGCTCTCAAGAAATTTGTCTGGCCCAAGCCTGTCCCCATTATTGGAAGTCATGAGAGCAAAAATTGGGCCCACTTTGACCTACGGTGCTGAGATTTTTAGGGGGAAATGAAACTCCTCTTTTAACCATCACGTGACGAAACTTTACAAAAAAATCCTCCACCTGCCCAAATCAGCTTCTGCTGCTCAGATCAGACTAGAATTCGGTTTGTTAAATTATGACATTTCAGTCACTGGTCTGTATCTAAACCTGTGCCACAAACTGAGACAGGCAAAGCCAGGATCATTGGAGTCCCTAATTTGGTTGGATATTTCCCAGACAAATCCTCGCGGCTTATACAGCCACCTTTTTAGGGATTCGATCCGAGAAATGTCTGCTGGTGCATTATGGGACCTCAATCCTAGTAAAGCAGCATTCAAAACTAGTATTAAGAACTGCATTCGAATGAGGTCCTTGATCATCGATAAAGCCCAATTTGCCAAACGCAGACACGCCTGGGCAACAATGTCTTCATATGGTTGGTTAGCCCCCGCATCTTACGTATCCTGCACTTACTCCTTGCACCTAAAAATCAGTTTTATGGCTGCCAGACTGGGTGAATGGCAATTTCTAAGAGATCTTCCCGTCTGGCGTCGTCTGTCAGCGGACGTAATCTGCAGGGGGTGTGGCATGTCTCCCGAAACCATGGAGCATATAGTCTGCCTCTGTCCATCTTTCTTGTCACAACGCAGACGTAAACTGAAAACTGAGTGGAACAGGCTGGGAATCCGATCCTGCAGACAAGCAATCATTGCAGCATTAATGCCAGAAAACACAGTTCTAAACATCGCTTTTACAATTTTTTTACGAAATTCTTACCGCTCTTTTAAGTAGTTATGGGCTGGTTCGTTTTTATGCTTGTTTAAGAGCTATTCCATTTTTATCCTGTGATTTCTTAACTGCTGCTTATATTTTTTTATTGAATTGTTGACTTGCACAATTGGCTGTCATTTTACGGTCCATGGTTTGCACTTATGGTCCTTGTCAAAGACCTGAATCTAAATGCATTTTAAATGTTAAACTGGTCATTGTACTTTGCACACTAAGTCCTTTTCCATTGATAGATTGGAGAAGTTTTTTATTGTACTATGAAGTTTCCATTAACTACTGTTTTTATGTCAAGGTTTTGTTTTAAAATGTTTTGCTGCGTAACTTTGAGGTGACCTTTTAAAGATATTTTTATATCTAAATAAAGTATACCTACTCCCTGCCTCTATATGCCACTATTCCAAGTTCTTTTCCTGCCATGTTTTCTCACTTTGTCCATGTTTTACCATCTTTATCATATTCCTTCTTTCCCTTTTATTGAGTTTTTATTTATCTTGCTCTGGATCTAAGTTGGTTGAGGAAAAATAAGTGCCTACCCCCAAAAATTATTGTGTATGTGCTCCACCAGCAACCACAAGTTCAAATTAAGCACTAAGAGGAGGGAAGTAGGGTATTTTGGTGCAGTCATCAGCATGCACTGGCAGACCTTCACTGATTTGCAGCTGACACTTGGAGGCCGCAGTATCGTGGGTGAGGAGGAAGCTTGCCGCTTACGTTGGCATTTTTGTGGAAGTCAAATAAACCCTCAACTCATTCAAATTATTAAGTCTGGCCCCTATACTCTCAGGGTACTGTAAACTACTTATACAGATTTTTTTGCACCAAACTTGGGGGCATATTTACAATGAAATGACTTGAGTGGGGAGCTGCAACATATTTTGCAGCGCACGCTTCGCCATTTCCAAAATTCAGCGATGCATCATATTTACAACAATACAGTGCACCCCTGTGTTTTCCCTGGCGCAACAAATAGCTGCCTAGCGCCAACACAGGCACCCTTGTGCCATAGTGTAAGGGTGCCTACATTGCAGGGAATGATTGTTTATGTGCAGGAAGGTGTCCCTTCCTGCACATAAACAATCAATAATGGCAATTTGCTACTTCTATGTGTGCTGTATTTTAAAATTAAAAAAAGAGTAGAAATAAAAATAGCTCTCCTTGCTGCACCATTCTAACGCCTGCTATTGCATGGCATTAGTTTTGGCACTGCCCCAGATTTACACCTCCTTGTAAATCTGGGGCATCATAAAAAAACAAAGGGTGTTGCTGTGGAATGCCCACAGAAACACCCACTGTACGCCCCTTTCACACACATACCTGTATGAAAGGGTACTTTTTGAAGTGGCAGAATAGAGTGTTCTGGGTAGAAAATGTGAACCCCCACCTCCCCCAGATGTGGTCCCTCATGCAGATTAGCTGTAGGGACCAGTGTTCATTGGCTACTTGCTCCCACACCAATAACTCTCCTAAATCTAGGATTTAATGGACACTCCTGACTGCAGAACCTCAGTTCTGATCGACCTGCATCAAAGAGGGATCAATAAGAGACCTGTGCCTATGACAACAGGACTTTGCCCACGACCCAAAGGAAAAGAGGGATACTCTGTCCCTGTGGCAACAGACTTGGAACTGTTAGAGTGAGTCTCGTCTTTGGCTGAAACTCAGCATCCCCTGACTCAGAGACCCCTGGGGAAACCAAAAGCAACCTCAGTCTCTCCTGGGCTAGTGGCATTAGGTTCCTGCACACTGCAGGTAAAAACACTTACCGAATCCAAAGAATCTTTGACCATTGGGCCCTTTGTGGGATTGCCCAAATCCAGATGGTCTAGTGCATTGTGGAAGCTGTAGTCCAGCCTGCTATAAAGTTTCAGCCAGCGACCTCACTCCCCAGGACCCCAGAAAGTGCCAGTGAGTTTTCGCTTGGCTTACCGCTGCCAAGACTTGTTGACCACGAATCCAGCAACTAACCCCCACACTCAACGCTGCAACTACAGGGATTTCCCTGCAACTCACAGCTGACATCAGCAGCGATGCTACTGTTGTGGTTTTGTGTCCTGTTCTTTGCATCACTGTGTAAAAGGTAAAATCAGCACCTCTACAGCTCCTGTTCAGCACCTAGGACAACCAGGACATCTGTGTACGCGGACCCTAAGGCCTGGTAAAATGGAACTGAGTGTTGTGGCCTGGCCCAGGGACTCGCCAGACCTCTACCCCACTTGGGTACAACACAACTGAACCAGTAAGTGTTCGTTTGTCACTTGTGTCTTTTCTCCCATTGACCGCAATGTTATAATTTCACTGTATTATTTGTACTTTTTTTATTGCTTAAAAAATGTATAACTCCAGTTATTTTGTATGCTGTTCTGTTTGTTTTGAGTCTAAGTTAAGGTAAAAATATACATTATTTTTATACATTGGTGTCGGATTTCTCTTGAGGTGGGTCAATTGCTTATTGCCCATGTTGGTACTCTGAAATGCTTAACACATGTTCCTCTAGTAAAGCCTGACTACTCTTTGACAATCTACCAGAAGTAAGCAAAGGATTTATTTGTGTGAATCCAAGGACCATCTTTGGGGTATCTGGATAATTTTGCATGGTGAAGACTAACCTCCTCACCACACAATACTCCACTTTCCTACATTGGTGTTACAGCAGTTGAGATCCTGAACTTGAGTTCCGCAGTACCACCTGGTCATAAGTGATTCAAGCATGAGAAATCCACTTATTTGACTTTAGCATCAAAATTATTTTTTTTGTAATTTTGTTTCGGTTCTGTAAATTAGATCATTAGGGCCCAGTGTAGACCCCCATTCCAAAATTGCATTTTAAAAAGGTCTAAGTAAGATGGGTAAGGTTTAAACATTTTCATTCAACTTTAAAAGATCCCAACTTCTGGATAAAAAGGGTAGGCACAATGGAAGCTGTACAGAATCTCGACCTGCCAGTCATCCCAGTTCTGTTGATCAATGATCTAAGAGCTTTGTGCAAAATAAGAGGTATTTCCTACAGGAAAATTACCAAAGCGGTGGGACTTGAGAGAGATGGCCCTGTGCTAAGTAGAAAATAATGGAGAAGATGGTGAAGGCAAAAATTCTTTACCCTTTTCCAGACCACCTCCACCAGTGGGAAGTGACAGGAGTCGCTCTAGTAGACCTCCCACAGGAAGGGTGGTAGGAAACCTTGAGGAACCGCTTGACCAACTCTCCCTGGAGGAGAAAAGGCTGGAACTTGAAAAAAGTAGACTAGCCCTTGAGGTAAGAAGGGTTGGGCTTGAGAACCAAAGATGGTGGCAGCAACACAAATGTCAGGGAGAAGGAGGAATTCTGTGACCCAATGATCCCCATAGGGATTGTCCTCAAGTATAGTGATGGTGATGACATTGACAAATGGTTTGTCGCCTTTGCAAAGGGCCTGCAAAATTAGGAGGCTAGGTCACCTACACTAGGGCTCTCTGCATTGAGAATTATTCTCAGTGAAGGGCAGAAATAGACTTCTGACCTTTAATGAGGATGTTGCTGAGTACTATCAGTATATGAAGAAGACACTCATAGAAAAGGTTTGCTTCACCACAGAAGAGTATAGGCTAAAGTTCAGAGACACCCATAAAGGTCAGAAACAGACATGGCTGGACTTTGTGGACTCTGCAGCTAAAGCACTGGAAACCTGGCACCTTGGCGTGGGTCTCCCTTCCATTTTTTGCTGTTGCCTCATGTGTTTTGATGGTGTTAGATGCTTTGGGCACTGTGCCACTGTTATCCAGTGCCACAGTGCAAGTGCTCCCTATTGTAAATTGATGTATGGATTAGTGATTCCATGATTGGCTGATTTGGTTTACTTGTCAGACCCTAGTACAGTGTACCAGGAGTGCCCAAGGCTGGTAATCCAAATGCTGCTGGTGGGCTTGCAGCACTGGTTGTGCCACCCACAGAAGCAGCCTGTAAAAGTGTGTCTAAGGCTTGCCATTGCAGAGCCTGTGTGCAGTCTGGTACTGCCATGCTGACAGGGCAAGTGCGCCCACTTTTCTTCATATCAGACACCCCTATGATAGGGGTGTCTGATATGCACACTGCCCATTGTAAGTGTAAGGTAGGCCAAGCCCTGATGTGTGTGGCATGTCCTAATAATGAATTACAGCCATTTTCGTTTTTCACTATTGCAAGGCTACCTGTTCCCCATAGGCCAGAATGGGCAAAGATTATTACATCTTATAATCCTAACTGACTCAGGGAACATGGTAGAAATTCGAGTTTAGTATGCCTGAACTCAGAATGATAAAATACATCTTTAAGTGAAGTTGGTTTTAACATTCTGTGTTTGAAAATACCACTTTTAGAAAGTAGTTATTTTATTGTCTAACCATCCAAACCTGCCTCTGTTAGGCTGTGTATTCCTTGTCTGGAGTTTGAGTGACAGGGGCTGGGGGATTCCAGGAGACAGGGTGAGTCAGCACAGGGCTGAATAGAGAGATCTGCATATAGATGGGTGGGAGGAGTTGCACCTGTTACCTGAATAGGGCTGTGCCTTCCCTCCACAATGCTGGCTCCACCTCCTGTGGTGAGTCTGATGTCTCTGCCCTGCACTCTGAAAGGAAAGAAGGAGTCTTGTCAACAAAGTGCTCCAGGACTGACCAGCACTGGTTTGGACTAGGCAAAGACCTCTCTGCCTTCAGAGAACAAAGAGAAACTGGGTATAAATATTGGGACCCAAACCCAAGAACTTTAGATCACTTTGGGAAACAAGAAGAAACCTTTGCTGAGGAGTGGAACCAGAAGAAACTGAGGAGAGACTATCCCTAAGTTGAAGTGCTGCTTGGGGGATTGGCCTGCAGTGGTTGCCTGACTGCCACAGAAAGGCAAAAGGACTTTGTGTGCACTTTATTCAACTTGTGAAGGATCTCCAAGGGCTTGGAAAAGAGCTTGCCTCCTGCTGAAGTCTCAGGGTCATCAGACTTCACCTACCAGCTCCCCAAAGTTCTTTGGAAGTGCCTGCTGCTTTGCGAGGCTTTTTGAGAGACTGCGTGTCGCAAGGAGCTGGAAGCGCGACTCACGAACAAGAAGCGTGTCGCCGAACTACTGCTGCTGCTTCACAACACGAAGCGCCTCCCATCGCCGGAGAAGAGGATCGACGTCACATCAGATGCCGCCGCATTACCGGGAAGCGTGTCACAGAAGAATCGTTGAGTCATCGCAGGTCCACCGATGCACCTCGCATCGCCGGAAAAGAGGTTCAACGTCACATCAGACGCCGCCACATCTCCAGGAAGCATGTCGCAGGGCCTGTCGCGGCTCATTACCGGAGAAGAGGATCGACGTTGCATCAGATGCCGCCGCATCTCCGGGAAGCGTGTCGCAGGGCCTGTCATGGCTCATCGCCGGAGAAGAGGATCGACGTCGCATCAGAGGCCGCCTCATCACCGGGAAGAGTGTCACAGGGCTTGTCGCGGCTCGCATCAATAGTGGAAGCAACTCGCATCGCCAGGGGAGAGGATCGGCGTCGCATCAGACATCGCTGCATCACTGGGCAGCATGTCACAGGACCTGTCGTGGCTCGCATCGTGAGGAAACATCTCGCATCGCTGGAGAAGAGGATCGACGTCGCATCAGATTCCGTCGCATCACTGGGAAACGTGTCGCATCAAGAAGAAAGCGCCATCTTTGTTGCTTTGCACCAGATCTTCAATGCATTACCATCCTTGCAACACTTTCGTTGTCTTGCGTTACGCATCTTCAGGTACATTGAACTTTGAATGTCGCATTTACCATCTTAAGAGAACTAAGCTAAATTCTACCAATTTAAAGTAACAGTATTGTGGATTTTGTCGTTTGTGGTCTTGTGATAAGTCTATATAAAGAATACTTATTTTTTATATAAAACTTGTTTGGTGTCCATCTGTAGTGTTGTCATTTGATTACTGTATGTGTTCACAAATGCTATACACACTGCCTCTGATATAAGCCTGTCTATTCGTGCCAAGCTACCAAGGGGGTGAGCAGGGGTTATTTTAGGAGTGTTCCCCCTAACCCTGACTAGACTCAAGGGTCCCTATTTGTCACAGGTACCTACCTATGCCAACTAGAGACTCCCAAATCTAACAATTATGAAAGAGCACATTTTAAGCAACTGTACTTTAGACAAGTTACACCAGCACCTGGTAGATGCAGAACTTTCCTCAGCTTTCTTAGCCCTAGTGAGTTGGCTAAGAAAGTTGAAGAGTAGGTAAGGACAAGAGTATCCAAAAAGACCCAAGGGGGTGCAATCAGGAAGGGATGGTTAATACATCAAAAAGCAAAGCTGGAGGTGGTAAGCTCATCAAAGAGACTCCTGCAGGACACCAAAACCCAAAAAGGAGGAAACTAGAACCCATCCCAACTCTACCAAGCAGAGGCAGGGGTCCCCAGGGCTGAAGGACCTCAGGACACCCCCCCACGCCACAGGGCTCGCCAGCGGTGCCCCCTCGCTGCTGCTCGTTGTCCCTGCTCCGTTTGTAGCAAGTTTTCTTGCTCACTGCTTATTTTCTGTACTTGCTCCCTTTTTAGCCCGTTTGTTGTGCCCACTGTATCTCTGTCCTGTACCTGTGTTTTTTGCCTGCATTGTATTGACTTGTGCTTTGTTTTTGGTTTAGCGTGCCTTGCTAATCCCTCTGGTGCCCCCACCCGCTCCCCGCTTCCCGCCGCTGCTCCATCGCGGCCCCGCCCCCTTTTGTCCCTTCTGTACCCGATTGGCCGCCCCGCTCCCACCTCCCAGCTGCTCCGCCCTCACACTTGGCCTCATATGGAGCCCGCGCGGCGCAGGTGAGTGTGACCTGACCTCAGGACACCCCCCACGCCGCACGGCTCGCCAGCGGTGCCCCCTCGCTTCTGCTCGTTGTCCCTGCTCCGTTTGTAGCCCGTTTTCTTGCTCACTGCTTATTTTCTGTACTTGCTCCCTTTTTAGCCCACTTGTTGTGCCCACTGTATCTCTGTCCTGTACCTGTGTTTTTTTGCCTGCATTGTATTGACTTGTGCTTTGTTTTTGGTTTAGCGTGCCTCGCTAATCCCTCTGGCGCCCCCACCCGCTCCCTGCTTCCTGCCGCTGCTCCATCGCGGCCCCGCCCCCTTTTTTCCCTTCTGTACCCGATTGGCCGGCCCGCTCCCGCCTCCCAGCTGCTCCGCCCTCCCACTTGGCCTCATATGGAGCCCGTGCGTATGCGCAGCGTTCACGCGCAGCGGCCGCGCCGATTGTGCGCCGAAGGCGCGCCAAAGGCAAGCCTGTCTACGCCCATCCGCGCATGGACCGCGCCCAGTGCCAGGACCCCTGGCCCCCGAAGATGCCAGCACACGCGACGGACTTACGACACCGCCACCCTCAACGCTCTCAACGCCGGACGGGACCCCGCCTGCTACCGAGCCACCCCGAAACGCGCCCACGGACCCTTCACCTGCCAAACCTGCAAGTTCTCCTGCCTCCGGACCTGCACTGCACCCGCCAAGCCGAACTCCAGCAACAACCACCTCAAGTGCATCCTGCTCAACACCCGCTTCGTCCACAGACACACCGTCGAACTCTGGAACCTCCTCGACACAACATCGCCAGACGTCGCCTTCCTCACAGAAACCTGGATGAACGCCTCCTCAGCACCCGACATCGCCACAGCCATCCCGGACGGATACAAGATCACCCTGAGGGACCACGTCAACCAGACCGGAGGAGGCATCGCCATCATACACAAGAACACCATCCACATCACGACCAACTACGACGACACCTTCACCGCCGCCGAGCACCTCCACTTCCAGATACACACCGACCCAAAGACCACCCTCAGAGGCACCCTCATCTACAGACCCCCGGGACCACGCACACAATTCAGCGAAGACATCGCGGACTTCATCAGCCCGCACGCCCTCCCCTCCGCTGACTAAATCCTCCTAGGGGACCTCAACTTCCACCTGGAGAACAACAAGGACTGCAACACCACCACCCTGCTGGACAACCTCGCCAACCTCGGACTCAAGCAACTGGTGAACACCTCCACCCACTACGCCAGCCACACGCTTGACCCCGTCTTCTCTTCCACCAAGCACGTCTCCTTCAGCCACTCCACCGAACTCCACTGGACTGACCACAGCTGCGTCCACTTCAGCTTCAGAAAAACCACGACCCACCACCACCCGCAACAGGTTCCTCGCAGGAGCTGGAGCAAGATCACCACCGAGCAGCTCACCACCTCCCTCAGCCAGAACCCTCCCGCCAGCACAACGGACCCCAACGAAGCAGCCAGCAACCTCACACAGTGGCTGACCACCTGCACCGATGACCTCGCACCACTGAAGAACCCTTCCAGCAGACCCAGCAGCAAGAAAGCCCCCTGGTTCACCGACGAACTCAAGGACTCCAAGAAGAACTGCCGCACCCTCGAGAAAGCCTGGCGCCACGACCAGACCACAGACAACATGACCGCCCTCAAGCACGCCACCCGCAAGCACCACCAGCTGATCCGCACCACCAAGAAGACAGCATTCAAAGAAAGACTGGACAACAACGCCCACAACAGCAAGGAACTCTTCAGCATCGTCAAAAAGCTCTCCAACCCCAGCGCCGGAAACAACGACATCACTCCTTCACAAGACCTCTGCGACTCACTCGCCTCATTCTTCCACCGCAAGATCGCCGACATACACAACAGCTTCGGCGCACCAACCACGCACCCAACCACCGAACCAACGCCCCCCACCACCACCCTCTGCGCCTGGACCCCGGTCAGCACCGAAGACACCACCTGCACAATGAACACCATCCACTCCGGATCTCCAACCGACCCCTGCCCCCACCACGTCTTGAACAAGGCCGACTCCATCATTGCACCCCAACTCCGGGACATCATCAACACCTCCTTCCACACCGCCACCTTCCCGGAGAGCTGGAAGCACGCCGAGCTCAGCGCCCTCCTGAAGAAACCAACAGCGGACCCCACCGACCTCAAAAACTTCCGCCCCATCTCGCTCCTCCCTTTTCCTGCCAAAGTCATTGAGAAGACTGACAACAGACAGCTCGACGCCTTCCTCGAGACGAACGGATCCCTCGACCCCTCGCAGTCCGGTTTTCGAGCAAACCACAGCACCGAGACCGCACTGATCGCAGCCACCGATGACATCAGATCCCTGCTCGACAACGGCGAAACAGCGGCCCTCATCCTCCTGGACCTCTCTGCAGCATTCGACACTGTCTGCCACCGCACCCTAGTACAGCGCCTCAGCAACATCGGGATCCAAGAGAAGGCACTGAAGTGGATCATCTCGTTCCTCGCCGGAAGAACTCAGAGAGTCCGCCTCCCACCGTTCAGATCCGACGCCACCGAAGTCATCTGCGGCGTACCACAAGGATCATCGTTCAGCCCCACCCTCTTCAACATCTACATGAGCCCCCTCGTAGCCATCGCACGCCAACACAACCTCAACATCATCTCCTACGCTGACGACACCCAGCTGATCCTCTCCCTCACCAACGAACCCGCCACCGCCAGAACCAGCCTCGAGGAGGGGATGAAAGACGTCGCCGAATGGATGAAGAACAGCCGCCTGAAACTGAACTCAGACAAGACGGAAGTCCTCATCCTGGAATCATCGCCCTCCACCTGGGACGACTCCTGATGGCCCCCTGCCCTGGGCACCACTCCCGAGCCAACGGACCACGCACGCAACCTGGGCTTCATCCTGGACTCTTCCCTCTCGATGACCAGACAAGTCAACGCCGTCTCATCATCATGCTTCAACACCCTGCGCATGCTCCGCAAGATCTTCCGATGGATCCCCACCGAAACCAGGACGACGGTCACCCAGGCACTCATCACCAACCGACTGGACTACGGGAACACCCTCTACGCCGGAACCACAGCCAAACTTCAGAAGAGACTCCAACGCATCCAGAACGCCTCCGCACGACTCGTCCTGGACATCTCCCGACACAGCCACATCTCCGGCCACCTGAGAGACCTGCACTGGCTCCCCGTCAGCAAGAGGATCACGTTCAGGCTCCTCACCCACGCACACAAAGCTCTCCACGACCTGGGCCCCATGTACCTCAACAACCGCCTGACCTTCTACACGCCCACCTGCCAGCTACGATCGACCAGCCTCGCCCTCGCCGCCGCACCACGCATCCGCAGAGCCACTGCCGGAGGAAGATCCTTCTCCTACCTGGCAGCCAAGACGTGGAACTCCCACACCATCCACCTTCGGCTGACCCAGGACCATCTCTCCTTCAGGAAGCAACTCAAGACCTGGCTCTTCGAGCAGTAGCGGACCCCTCTCCCCCAGCGCCTTGAGACCCTCCGGGTGAGTAGCGCGCTATACAAATGCTATGATTGATTGATTGATTGAAGAAACACTATATATATGTATATAAGGCTGTGCTTTGACTGCAACAGCCAGGGCACTACAGAGGGAAAGGAGCCTGTCCCAAAAAGGTGGTTAGCACCGGGCTATCCAGTGTAGCCGATGGGGAGAACACCTCAGGTGAGCAAGTCCTCATAGCTTTTAACTGGGGCAAGAGTCCAGATGGTAAACTGGTGGCAACTCGTCTTTTCTCCAATTGACTGCAATGTTACGTATTGCTTTAAAAATCTGTAACTCTGGTTATATGTATGCTACTCTGTTTATTTTAGTGTTTAAATTAAGATAAAAATATACTTTATTTTTATAAATTGGTATCAGATTTCTCTTGAGTTGAGTTAATTACTTATCGTGCAAGTTGGTACTCTGAAATGCTTAAAATGTTTCTCTAGTAAAGCCTGACTGCTCTTTGCCAATCTACTAAGACTGAGCTAAGTATATATTAGTGTGAATCCAAGGCCCAACTTTGGGGTATTGTGATAGTATAGCATGGTGAGGACTAATCTCCTCACCACATAATACTCCACTTTCCTACAGACACAATTAAGGTTATCCCAATGTTTATGTTTTTATTCAGTTGATTTGGTGGGAATGTGGACACACACAATTTATTTTTATTTAGGTTTGATATAGGTTTCCATAAATACAATTCTGTTGTTTTTTCCAGACTTTTCCTAGCTCTTACCAGAATACCTTATTACTCAGCTAAACAGAAATTAAAAAATTGGTTCAGGAAAATGTGCCATTCCCATTGAAATAGTGAAATTAGCATAGGATGGCTCATAAATGCTGCTCCTGGGTCTTGTTTTGTTCTTATATTCTGATTGAGCTGCACATATGTCTTCTTTTGCAGGTTGGTATCCTCCCCACTTTTCCCATCTTTGTTTGCAATGAATTCTGCCCACTGGGGAGCTTCCATAATCACCTTTTTCATTTTTTAAACCCTTCGATTCGAAGATTGTGTGGATTTTCAGATAGTGCTTTACAGGCCTCCTGCTCGTCGAATCTTTATTTTTCTGTCTGCCATGCCAAACTTGTTTTGAGGTAGGCCTGTGTTTTCTCTGTGTTCTTGAGATCCATCTCTCCTCAGAAACTCTAAATTCTGCCTTTATGCTAGTGTTGATAGAAAGGCACTTACACATGGTGCTCGTATTGTCTACCATCCAGCTGTTGTTGTAATGCTAGCAACAAGCAATGATGGAACATGACTTTTAGGGCTCTGAGGTACTAAAAACTCTCTTACACAAAATCTGCAAGAAGGCACCTGTTCAGCGACAGAATCGTCTTTGAGCTTAGAATAGAATTCTCCGTGAGCTTCCATCACTGAAGGCACCGCTGTGCTGGCTCCTGGGATTGTCACAAGTTCCAACTGTACTCCCACTCTCATCCGTAAAGCACATTGCTACTACGCTGCTGTTTTACGACGTGATTGAATAATAATAATAAAGACATTGAAACCATAAAGCACATTGCTGTAACTAGTATGATCTTGAAGCACTATTACCTCACACGTGATGTTTGCAAATGCTTGAATGTATGGATAACAAGGGTTTTGGTGGTGTGATATCATGTACTCATAAACAAAGGCAGACCCCTGAAAACAAGATATAGAGTGGCAGGACCGGGGGAGAGAGAGTATAAAGGTACACACATCTGCCCACTCAACTACTTAGAATTGGTATACCTCTTCAAATATTAGCATGAACAATTTAGCCTTGAGGCCAAACATTCAAAGCAAAGAAATGTAATGAATATGTTTACTCTGCCATATTTCGGCTTTTCATATATGTAACAAAAAAAAGGGTGGACGGCCAGGGGACAGCTAGGAAGCCCACGCCATAATATGAACGAATGTACTGTCATTGGTGAGCAATATACTGTTCTTTTCGCAAACTCCTGGTATAACTGGTCTACTTCGGAATGTGGAACTCTTCTGGCAAGAAACCCTCTCCACACCTATGTGGTGCGTCATGGTTTTCTCTTCATAGGGTGTTTGTTGTGTTAGTAACTAACAATACGAGTGTTATTTTCATTTTTCTTGTTAGCTTTCTTTATTGCAGATGTCTTAGTCATTTCCTAGCTGGCCCCCGGCCTTCCCATTTTTTTTGTACATATGTGGAACACAAATATTGCAAAAATACATATTCAATACATTTCTTTGCTTTGTATGTTTGGGCTCAAGACTATATTTTGTTGGTAGGTTATCTGCTAAGGGTTAATGTTGGAGATTGCTCCACCTCAGTCATATCACAGAGGTTGTGTGCAGTGTAAAACAACACAATGCTGCAGATCAATTGGAAGGAAAGTACGTAGGCAGATAGTCTTATGTAGAATAGGGAGATGGACATGGGATGTGCATGAGGGAGGGATGAGTGCTTCAGTCGTGATCAGGTTCAAGCACCTGTGATGGTGAATATACCATTTATGTAAGAACCAGCTTGTCTTGTTCTAGATTCCCAATTATTAATACATATATATCACTAGAAGTGGGGCGGTAGTGCTGATTTGTATCACTCACCTGAGTAGTATGACTTCCCAGATGCGTTAGATGGTCATTTTCTGTTTGAAGACTCTGGGCCTGATCTAGAATTAGGCATATGGGTCACTCTGTCACAAACATGAAGGATATCCACGCCCCCCCCCTTTTATAAGTACCATTGTATATGATGCACTACTACTATGCAGACGGGATATCCGTCACATTTGTGATGAAATAGCCCGTCCGCGGAACTCTAAATCAGGCCGTATGTCTGGGCTTGGCTGATTGGCTCAGAGGTTCCTCTTAGCACAGGATTCTCTATTCTATGTAGAGTGTGGTGGTGGGCACAGGAAGCCTGGAAGGAAATGCTCTTTAATGTATAAGTCCAGCGCAGAGGATGCAAATCCTATTTCATATAGTCCCATGATTGGGCATGTATGTGAACTTTTGCAGCAAAATCACAGAAAAAGAAAGCCCCATATGATGGAATAAGGTTCTCACCACTGTGTTGATCTTGGGTCCAAGGCTAAGCCAGTGCTTAGGGTGCAATGTTTTCTGGTGGTAGTGGGGTGTAAATTGCCACCACAAATGTGACTGTGTTGTTGAGAGAAACGAGCAAGCTCAGCCCCTCTTGGAAGGCTTGGAGGATTACTATTGAACTACAAATGAAAGTGGTTTTGAAGGAACCTTCTACGTGGATGAATGCAAGAAGCCAACACTATAATTGTGTGCCAAGTAAGGTTGAAAATCCCAGAGGAATTTGAAGGGCCCAGCCCTCTCCCTATGAAATTAATGAAAGAATGGGGGTAAGATGGGGAACAACCTTTACAACGCAACTTTTACAACGCACTACACTTACAACGCATTTTTTACAACGCAAAATCCATTACAACGCATTCCATTACATAGCATGACACTACAACGCATTTTTAAAAACTACCTTTACAACGCATTCCATTACAACGCATACTACCTTTACAACGCATACCATTACAACGCATAATATTACACTACACTATCCAACACTTACCCTACTGTTGCACCCCCTGGAGTTAGAATAGTAATTTTTACCCCTATACTATCCAACACTTACCCTACTGTTGCACCCCCTGGAGTTAGAATAGTAATTTTTACCCCTATACTATCCAACACTTACCCTACTGTTGCACCCCCTGGAGTTAGAATAGTAATTTTTACCCCTATACTATCCAACACTTTCCCTACTGTTGCCCCCCCCTGGAGTTAGAATAGTAATTTTTACCCCTATACTATCCAACACTTACCCTACTGTTGCACCCCCTGGAGTTAGAATAGTAATTTTTACCCCTATACTATCCAACACTTTCCCTACTGTTGCACCCCCTGGAGTTAGAATAGTAATTTTTACCCCTATACTATCCAACACTTACCCTACTGTTGCACCCCCTGGAGTTAGAATAGTAATTTTTACCCCTATACTATCCAACACTTACCCTACTGTTGCACCCCCTGGAGTTAGAATAGTAATTTTTACCCCTATACTATCCAACACTTACCCTACTGTTGCACCCCTGGAGTTAGAATAGTAATTTTTACCCCTATACTATCCAACACTTACCCTACTGTTGCACCCCCTGGAGTTAGAATAGTAATTTTTACCCCTATACTATCCAACACTTACCCTACTGTTGCACCCCCTGGAGTTAGAATAGTCATTTTTACCCCTATACTATCCAACACTTTCTCTACTGTTGCACCCCCTGGAGTTAGAATAGTAATGTTTACCCCTATACTATCCAACACTTACCCTACTGTTGCACCCCCTGGAGTTAGAAAAGTAATTTTTACCCCTATACTATCTAATACTTACCTTAAATGCAATTTAATATTATGCGTTGTAATGGTATGCGTTGTAAAGGTAGTATGCGTTGTAATGGAATGCGTTGTAAAGGTAGTTTTTTAAAATGCGTTGTAGTGTCATGCTATGTAATGGAATGCGTTGTATTGGATTTTGCGTTTTAAAAAATGCGTTGTAAGTGCATGCGTTGTAAAAGTGTGCGTTGTAACGACATACATCCGGGTAAGATATTTAGCATTTTACTTACACAAAATCAATACACATTGGCTAAATCTACATTTGCACACAGCTATGAACTCAAAATGTATATGAGATCTTCCTTGACTTCTTTATTCAGCTTTCTCTCAGTTCCCCAACCTCGCTCCTCGGAGTAGATTTTTTATTATAGATTATGACTGTTAATTTATTTGGAACTGTCAGGGTATGCAACATTAAAAGTCACACAGATCTCACAACATCAGATAGGCTCGGGTTTCCGAGGCCCCACAAGTTTAAACAAGCTGGAGTATTCCACAAACCTCAGGCGGAATATCTCAACAAGAGTGCTGTAAACAGTTATAAATACAGATTCTGAATGCCTTCATATTAATAATGGAATAATCACCATATCAGCTAACAAGAGTTTAAGAGCACCAAATAAACTGTGTTATAACACCATCAATAAGTGTCTTCACTCAATACAGCTTCCTATGAATAATCCAACACTTGAGTTCAGACATCGTGGTTACTCAGCAGAAATACTGAAAGAGGGGGCATATTAACAACAGGCCGTGCTTAGCGATAAATATATTATCGCAGGCTATCTCTGGTATTTATCAGGGCGATAGAAATTCCAGAGATAGCGGGGTTATCGCTCTTTTGCAGGGAACATCTCTGGTTTTCCAGCGATGTTCCCTGTAAAACGGCGATAAACTTGCTGTCGTCTCAGCATAATCCACCCCCTATGTTAGGATTTTAGCAGATGTTAGATTTTGGCGAAAACAGCTGTTTTCTCCAAAATCTAATGTGTGCCAATATCATTTGGGCTGACTTGTAAATATCACGATGTAAACATCAGAGATATTTGCAAGGTAGACCATCTGGGGTACGCCCAGTAACGCCCACTTTGCATCTCATTGGAGATGCAAAGTGAGGCGTAGGGAAAAAGGGTGCTAACATGCGATTATGCGTGTTAGCACCCTCTTGTAAATAGGGCGCTGGTTTTAGCTTTGTAAGCCAAAAAGCAGAGAGAAAGCCCTTGTAAATATGCCCGTAGTTTTATGGTGTTATTTTGTCATGACACACAGAGGCTATTCTAGTAAACATCAGGAAAGAACTACACAAATCCAGGGAAACAGGCAACTGATGTGCACTTACCCTACTAGACCTCTTGGGTGACTTTGACATCATGGACCATCAGATACTAATTAAAAGACTGTCTTAATCAGCTGACATCACTGGAATAGTACAGTGAGGGATCATTTCCTTCCTTCCAAAGTGTACCCCAAACTTCAGACTGGGCCCATTCCTTTTCCGAATAACTGACATAAAATTTGGTGTGTATGTCCCTCAGGATTCTGCGCTGTCACCTGTGCTATTCAACTTACAGTGTGCCCCTGGTTCACAGCTTTGACTCCTGCTGGACAACGGTGAAACAGCCGCCCTCATCCTCCTCGACCTGTCGGCCGCATTCGACACTGTCTGCCACCGCACCCTGACAACCCGCCTCCACCACGCTGGGATTCAAGGAAAGGCCCTGAATTGGATCACCTCCTTCCTCTCCGACAGAACTCAGAGAGTCCGTCTCCCGCCCTTCCGCGCAGCGCCCACCAAGATCATCTGCGGTGTACCCCAAGGATCCTCGCTCAGCCCCACCCTCTTCAATGTCTACATGAGCCCCCTCGCAGCCATCGCACGCAAACACAACTTCAACATCATCTCCTACGCCGACGACACCCAACTGATCCTCTCCCTCACCAACGACCCCACCACCGCCAGAGCCAGCTTCCAGGAAGGTATGAAAGACGTCGCAGAATGGATGAAGCTCAGCCGCCTGAAGCTGAACTCAGACAAGACGGAAGTCCTCATCCTCGGTCCATCCCCCTCCGCCTGGGACGACTCCTGGTGACCCCCTGCTCTGGGCACCGCCCCCAAGACCAAGGACCATTCACGCAACCTAGGGTTCATCCTTGACTCCTCCCTCACGATGACCAAGCAAGTCAACGCCGTTACTTCTTCCTGCTTCAACACCCTCCGCATGCTCCGCAAGATCTTCCGATGGATCCCCACTGGAACCAGGAAGACGGTCACCCAGGCCCTCGTCACCAGTCGACTGGACTACGGGAACGCCCTCTACGCCGGGACCACCGCCAAACTACAGAGAAAACTCCAGCGCATACAGAACGCATCTGCACGACTCATCCTGGACATTCCCCTACGCAGCCACATCTCTGCCCACCTGAGAGACCTGCACTGGCTCCCTGTCAGCAAGAGGATCACCTTCAGACTCCTCACCCACACACACAAGGCTCTCAACGACATGGGCCCTGAATACCTCAAAACCCGCCTCACGTTCTACACACCTACCCGCCAGCTCCGCTCCGCCAGCCTCGCCCTCGCCACGGTCCCACGGATTCGCAGAACCACCACCGGAGGAAGATCTTTCTCCTACCTGGCAGCCAAGACGTGGAACTCCCTCCCCACCCCCCACCTACGACTGACCCAGGACCATCTCTCCTTCAGGAGGCACCTCAAGACCTGGCTCTTCGAGCAGTAGCGGCACCCCCCCCCCCCCCCCCCCCCCAGCGCCTTGAGACCCTCGCGGGTGAGTAGCGCACTCTATAAATGTTCTGATTGATTGATTGCTTCAAGATTGGACATTACATGTATGCAGATGATACACAGTTTCACTTTTCAACTTCTCTCTTCGCCTTGCACATCTGTGGAAGGAGAATGAGTGGTTTTGTCTAAATGTCAAAAAGACACAAGTAACTTCAAACTTTTTCCCTTTTGCCGGGCAAGTTGCACGAGGCACTCACCTGGACCTACTGGAGAAAGTACACAGCCTGCAAGTGCTGTTTGATAGAGACATTTAATTTAACCCCAAATGAATTTTCTTTCTTAAGCAAAATTCCACCATCTCTATCTGCTTGCTGAGTCTCTGCCTTGGCTCCACTAATACTTGTTGTGGAGATGTCACTCTTGAATTATAGCAGGAGTCGTACATGATCTCCCCAGTTTATCTCTGTGAAAAGTAATGAGATTTCTAAACTATGCAGCTCACCTGTAGTTTGGTTTGAAACAACATGATCAAATTACACTGGCTCTGAAACCTCTCCCTTGGCTCAGACTAAAAGAAAGATTAAAGATGAAACACTGTGTACTTGATCACGATGTCAGTCGGAGTTGCCTTCGACCAACACCACAATTACATTACGACTGCACATGGCGCAGTCACATACTCTCATTTTTTAGGTTTCGCTGAGCACAGCGCATGCGCTGGCTCGGAGAGACATTTTGTAAGGGACTTTTCAAAGTGCTACCGCTGGCATAGAGCTACAGTGCATGAGGCGTGCACGCGCGCAAAGCAGCCATATGGCTTTACATCCAGCCAGCAGCACTAGCACGTCATCGCGATCACTTTCGCTTTCACAGCGATCGTGATCGCGATGACTTTCGTGGCCAATGCTTTTTTTCCCCCTTAACTTTGGGTATAATCACGGCACCCGCGCTTTACTTATAACGTTAAAAGTAAAGCGCGGGTGCCGCGATTATACCAAAAGTAAAGAAATAGAAAAAACATCTATTTCTTTACTTTTGATATAATCGCGGCACCCGCGCTTTACTTATAATGTTAGAAGTAAAGCGCGGGTGCTGCGGCTGCCTGGCGAGCGCTTGTTCCTCTTTCAGCTAGCCTTTCCAGAGGTTTTAGACTAGTCGCATCTCGAGCACAATCTACCCTAAAACAGTGTTGTGTGTAACCGGGTTCTGGTTGAACTTACATTACTGAACCGTTAATATGTAAATGGGAAAATACTATGTATTTTTTATAGTATTGCTAGAAGGCCTCGCCCGATGGCAGCAGTTATTTTACATCGCACAAATGTACACGTTACTCAGTTGCACACACTTGCATTGCATTTTACGTGTTTCCAAATCGAGGCAAAGGGAATGAAGGAGCGTTGCCGAGGAGAGGTGCTTTTTGGTCATGTGCTGAATATAATGACACATTTACTGATTCTGTGCTTGCGAGTATCATGGTGGTTTTTCGGGACCATTGGCCCCAGGGCCAGCTTTAGTGCTTGCTGGTGACGCCCTGCGTGACAATCTTTTTTGTCGCACCCCTTCTGTCCTCCTCCTCGGATTCCCCCACTGCCACCCTGCAAAAAAGCCCCTATTCTCTCCATAGCCCCTCCTCTCTCCATAGCCCCTCTCTCACATACATTTCACTTGTTTTAAAGCGCTGGTGTAGGCTGGCTTTACTAATCCGCTCAGCTACCCACACAAAAACAGATCTGTTCTTTGCAGCAGCCATGTTAACCCTCTGCGCTACTTTATGGCGAGTCAAAACTGCCATTAGACAAAACGTTCATCCCTCTCTAGTCTGAACATCAATCACAAGAGGGAGCTGACATTTTAATTACGGCCAGAATCCTGGAGGCATTAGCAAATCTGCAGCACGTGATTTTAAAGCCTATGTTATTGCCAAACCGTGCCCCATCTGAGGTCAGTGCCCCCCCATTCCCATGGTCAGCGCCCAGTGCAGCCGCACCAGTCGCACTGCCTTAAAGCCGGCCCTCATTGGCCTCTTGTCACTATGGGAACTGTTTTTCTGTGGCTCAGCCTCTTGGTCGTTGTGGGGTAGAAAGGCTCATGTTAGTTGTCATAGCACAGTACTCTTCACTGACATGTCGACCGCAGGCAAGAGATGACGCAAAGGGCCATGGGAGAAGTGCTGCAGTCACAGGAGTGCGGTGGGCTGGAGGGGCTGAGGCAGTGAGTGTGGTAGCATATGTAGGACAAGCCGTGTCTAGTGTCTTTCCTTTATGACACACATACGAGGCTCTTTACAGTATGAAATGGAATACAAAAGAATGTGCTTTTTTGTTTTTTTATACTTCAGTAACTACTGGGGCATCATAGCGTTTGCTGGTATTGGTTTATATTTCACAAATGTAGTTTACTCCGAATATTCTGAAGTAAATATTTCGAAATCACATACAGTAGTGTTGCAATTCTGACACTTAGCACATACTTGTTACTGGATCTGCTCTTTACCCGTCTACCCACCCACACAGGGACACCATTTATTCTGCTGTATTGAGGCGAACTTTTGCTGCTATAGTATTTTTCTCATTGTTTCTGGTTAATATTTATTGAAATGTGTTCATGTGCCCCCCATAACACATTCCTCAGTGCTTAGGAATAGAAGACTTATTTATTTAAAACAAGAATTGCATTTATAAAATATCCCAGTGGCGGCACATCCTCTGCTGCACCATTTTAGGCCTGGCAGTTTGGGGGGCTGTTCCCATGAGCAGGGGTTAGAACTGATTTGCATAAGGTGGGCCTTTGTCTAGTGTGGCATGGTGGGCGAAGAGCGATTGACTGGGATCTAACCGCCGATCGCCAGTGGCTAGGATGAATTCATGCATTGCATCCATCACCTTCTTGCTGTTGACCCCACTTTAGGAAGCAGTTGCCTCAATTTCTCGTTGATTGCATTTTTCTGTAGTGCCCAGGGCTGAGAAGGGTGCCTAATGTTATGCAAATTGAGGGTGAGGATAAAAAGCACCCACAAGTGCTGTGCAGTGCTGAATGTTCCATTTCAATCCGTCCTTTCCGTGGGAGCGGAACATCATCCTGTGTTTCAGTGACCTGCTGGCATCAAACGCATTCAACAAGCATTGGCATAGCCAATAGGTCTCGCCTTTGGGACCTTATAAGTGTTTAGCCATGGCACAGTTGATGTTGTTGCACCAAGGATATTGTACTGGATAACTAAACCCATATAAGGTCCCAAAAGCAAGACCTATTGGCTATGCCAATGCTTGTCTATGTGAGCTGCTGCTACGCCCATAAACCTGCCGTAGCACAAGCTTCCATACACAAATGGGAGCCTGTGCAAATCCCTGCACCTAGGGGGGCCTGCCACACGGTGCAGGGATTAACCCTCGGCCCCCAACCGGAGGCCGCAGGAAGAAGGGAGCCCTGCTAGGGGCCCCCAAAGTCGATTTCCGACAGCCTTTCCATGTGAGAAAGCCTGGCATGGAATGTCTGTTGGAAACCAACATCATAATCTTGACGGTGGAAACGTTGTCCATAGGGAGCACGGCCGGTCTCTGACTGGCCGATGGGCTCCTTGAGACCATCAGAATCCAGCTGGAATGACCAGGCGGTTTCACTTCCAACCACCTAGATTGTAATAGGTGGTCGGAAGTCAAACCGTAAATGTCAGTCGGAAAGCCTCCAACCACCGTTCGGAGACTTTCCGACAAACATCAAAGTCGGCCCATTAGTCTCCTACACAAGGTGCTCAATGGCAGTTCATGTAATTGTCTTGCAAATCTGTATGTTCTTTGCCAACCCACAAGAAGCTTCAGGTCTACCATGCACTGACTATTGTCATTCCGGCCAGGTTTATACATGAGATATGGTGGGTGATCACTCCATGTCCAGACCTCCTCTCTATGGAAGCCATTACCACTGCATCAGAGACTAGAACATGATCCCATATATTTTGCATATACATATGTACTTGAGACTTACTTGGTCAGACCCCTCAGACTGTCCTCGCCTTCTTCAGCCAGGCTTTCAGGACTCTAACTCTTCTACAAGGCTTTGTCATCATATTCAGGATTTATACAAGGGTGTTTGTCAACTGACACTGTATGTCAGTGCTGGATAATAGACTGGTTATCCACCATCAGGTTTCCAGCATAATACTAAATTGCAACTCACCTTCCCTCTTACGAGTGCCTTTCTCCCACAAGGCACACTGAGATCAATGTAAGGTGGTTGGTAATGCTTTGCAAGAACCTCAAATAAAATGCAAAATAGTATTACAACCCCATGTTTTGTTTCCCTTTGATGAAAAGTGGTGCAAACACTTTTTCTAATTCAATAAACAAAGATATTTCCATTCTGAAGCAGAGACCATTATCCCTACTTCACCCTGCCATTTGTTTAGAATTGCAGATACATATATGTATGGATTGAGAATAATAAACTAAGAGTACTGTCTGCTATGCGTTGGCTTGCCAGAAAATAGCTTTACTACTACATTTTTTGCTTTGCTAATATCCTCCCCTGAAGAGTGGAAAGTGTACTGGAAATTCCTAAATACAAAAACAGATAGCAATTTGCATCAGTACAATTTTTAGCATGGGTAAAATGTAATTACTTTAATTGGCTTGGCATGAAAAACGTTGTTTTTCCCCATATTCATTTATTTCCATCTTTTAGTGGAGGGGTCTGCATATATTGATGAATTACATCCACTTATTCTGTTTTTGGGCAGACATTGAATATAGTCATTTCTGAAGCTGGTGGGGCTGACTTTAAGGGAAGCCATTTAGCTGTCTTGTGGAATGACAGTCATTATAGAAGTAACGTGATAACTGATTCTATGTCAGAATAGGAGGCTCAGATTATAGTTCACTCTCTTCATATATTGTGCTCAGCAGCCCCAATTCAATTTGAACACTGTGTAACAAAGGACTACTGTTGGGACAGAAAGGTCTTCCACCTGGTAAGAGACATGAACCCATGGCTTGAGTACCAACTGTACTGTTCCCTGGATCCCTAATGCTATTTTTTGTCATAGGGGAATACGGATCAGGCATGTGCATAATGATATATGCCTGTCTCATGGATTGTGGCCTTGTCAGTCCGGGAAGGAGGCCCAAAGCACTGCCCTCATAGTGATGGAAGGCCACCGCCGTCAACAGGAGCTAAGCAGCACAAGCGCAGTTGTTGTGGCATACCATGTTGTGATCAGTAGTAGCGAACAGGAGCTTTTTGCCCCGTGTCACTGGATTGAGTACTACAGGCTCACTTGTCTTTTTAAATGTTCCGCTGCTGTGTGCTTAACTCACCCCTGGCCTACCTTAGGTTGCTGTGGAACTGCATGTGTGATGGAAACATGCTGAGTTCATGTGTGCTCACAAGAAGTACACTACACAAGGGTTGAAGTGTGTCACAGTGTGCACATGGTAAATGTGTACGGTGGTAGTGTGTGTTTTTCAAATAACACACTGGTACAATACAGAAAGGCTGGAATACTGAACAGTGTGTGCAGACTGAATGCATTTTCTGCATGTAGTTATGCTTGTGGTGGCAAAATACATGAGGATAACAGTGCGTGAAGTAAGTGTGCTGTGGATTTACACTGAGTGCAAGTCTGCCGGCACTGGTACATTACATGGATAACTTTGGGTTCCATTTTGAGAAGCCCAGGCCTGCCTGGTGAAAACATGAGGAGTGGAGGTATCCACCCAGACAGATTTTTGCATTGGTGCATTCCTGTAAGCTGGGAGGAACATGAACTGGAGGATGGACGAGTCAGGCTCTCTCTGTGCATTTCAAAGAGCTCTTTGATTCAATGTTAGATCGCAAGGAAGGGGCCTGTACACATCTCAGGAAGACAGAGATGGGGCTGATAAGAGAATCATGAAGAGTACCTTTTGATACCCCTATCACTGTGGCTGACATCCACGTGTAAACTCTGGTCACTCCCATAAATCTTGTTGCGGGTTAATCCACTTCAAAGTCCTGCCTGCTGTGACGATATCCTTCAGGAGGCAGAAGAAAGGGAAAAGATGTCCATTTCAAAGAAGCAAAACCACAATATAAAACTTGATAGACTCGGACACTAAATAGCATTTTGTGTCTGGAAAAAGTGGTCATCTGTCGAGCAGCCAGACAGGCAAGGATGGGAAGCTCTGCAAGGCTTTTCCTGCCACCAGGATTGGGGGCCCAGGCCTGCTAGTCTCCCTGCTGGGTGAGGGAATATCATCCAGACAAGACCACCTGCCCTAGCACCTGCAGCACCGGTTCATTCCTGCGCTCCTAGATGAATGTGACCTGTGAGGGAGAAGGAAGCACTGGAGGGGGCAAGGTCCAGGGGGAAGTATCATCGTAAGACCTCCCAGTACGAAGTGTGAGGAATCCACTCTGGCACCAATCGGCCCATAGCCGATGTGCTGGATTGTTTCAGTGATTCCCATGTGCCAAGAGAGACTGCTGAGGAGCGAGAGTTGTGTGGAGGGTACCAGGACTGCACAACCTTGTGTTGGATGGCCCTGTGTGCCAGAGAGGGGGCCACAATAATATCAATACCAGGCCAGCGTGACCGGACTTGTGAGTGCCATGACGGTGACCAATATACCAGGAAGGGCCAGCAAAGATGCTGAGGCTAGGTTTTGGGCTGTTGCCCGGGAATGAGAAACTGCTGCTGTGACCAAGGCGGGTCCGGCCCGCATATTGCAAACTGCACCGTAGGAAGCGTGAGGATCAAAGGACATCGCTGGAGCCCCATCAGAGCAAGGAGATCAAACTACCACCTGCAAAGGGAAATTTGACTAACTGTGAGATCACAGAGCGTGAACAACCCCGACAGCTAGAACCAGCCACTAGTGAAGCTCGGAGGAGAGAGTCTGTGCCTGCCGAGTGCTGCCATTTGTGACCACAAGAAGCCCACCTTTACCGATCTGGAGCACAATTTAGCTGTGCTGCTGAAGGGTTCCATACTGCTGTGGTGGGTAAGCCACAAACTAGGCCTTTAGGCCCAGGGGACATACAGCCATCGGTGCTGCAAAACTGTAGACTCTTGTAACTGAACTTCCGAAAGAATGTAAAGGGGAGAATTTTTGAGTACGTCATAATAGTTTATATTTCCTGGATGTAGTCATCACTGAATGGGGAATAACATCGAACCTGTTGCCCTAAAGGCAGTGGCATTACAACTACGAGAGCCCAGACCTCAAGGGGGATTTTGTTGTTGCTTTTGAATGCTGTTTGCCTTTGCATGTGTAGAATTAGAATTAAAATACTTATTTTTATATAAAAACAAGTATTTTGATGGGACATTGATTTTTTGTTTGCCCTGCTAGAACTTTGAGACATGCGTGACCCAGTTGAGTGGTATCCATTGTAAAAGGCCTCAGTCACTAAGGTTGGGCCCAGTAACTCCTGCTTGCCAATTGGCGCTCAGGAAGGTATACTGACAACTACATTTGCCACGAGTGCTAGTGAAAGAAGCAAGTCTCCACTAATCAGTGAGGTTGGCTTTCCCATAAGAACATCAACAAGTAAAAGTGAAATTCCTTGTAGATCTTCTTATTTGAGTGTAATAAATAGTTTTTATATGTTGATTTAAGATTAATGGGTTTGTTTCAGGAAGCGGTTATAGTGGTTGTATGATGAAACTCCACGGTCATTGACCTTGCACACCTTTACTACGCAGTCAGTACTCCACGTGTGACATTACCACACGTTACAACGATTTGCTATAGGGGTGCTTGACTTTGGAATAGTAAAAGTTACTATTCTAACTCCAGTCTACGCAAAAGTAGGGAAGGTGTTGGACTTAAAAATCCAACACCAGTCCACCTGTTCAACAACGTGCCCCCTACAGCAAGTCATTGTAACATCTTTTGCGCTAAATTAATGCGTGGTAAGGTCTCATGCGCGGTACTAACATTATTGACTGGTAATTGTATGGACTGCGGGGTAAAGGATGTTTCCTGTTATAGTTTACTAATTGCTGAAGGGTTTGGGTAATTTTTATTTTGCTTGCTTAATGCAGCTTGTTTTAAACCCGTTCACCGTATTTGACAATTTTGTTCTCAGCAAGACGACTACCATCTCATAGCCCCACAGGACAAATCTTTTTTTCACATAACACCATGCAGGGAGGGTATCAGCACTTCAAACCTACATGAACTCTGCTACCACTCGGTGCCACTAGGGACTCTGTGGGCATGCAATGCATCTCTTTACAAGTTTTCGCTGATCTCTTCATCACTTGAGGAGAGGAGACAAACCTTGCGTTCTCCATGACCCGCTGTCACTTTCCCAAGGCAAAACAGCTGTGAATCCATTTAAGATGGGCATATATGCACAAAATAATTTAATTCAACCCTGCACAGGGAGTGTTTAGCATTGCCTCTTAAAAAACTGTTGGAACACGCTGTAGAGGTGATCTGCCTCAGTTACAGGTAGCTGACCTCTGTACCACTAAGGTCCATTCCATTATAAACCCAGTGTATTCAAGGGCTGTTTCTTTTCCACCAGCTCCCTGTCTCCTCATTAAAGTTTAATTAAGCCCCCCTTTGTCAGCATAATCTATCTATTACTCCTGTGGCTTAGGTTAGGTTTGTAGAGCATGTGTGTGGAGTCCTAGTAGAGGCAGCTTGCACTTCCTTTCAATAACAAAGTCATGGACACATCCCTGCAGAGGGCAATGTCCCATGCCCTGCAAACCTTGAGCATACAAATTCTACTCCTGTCTGTGCAGAGCGTTCACTTTCCACATTTGCAGTCCTATCAAGTACCACACATCAGTGGTCAGACTAGTGCTGGTGTCCGCATCACCACACTAGAATGCATTATTCATTCAAACTATAGCACTCCTGGACCATGACCATCCTGCGCGTTGTATTAGTGGCTGCATTTAAGCAGCGAGCATGCTGGCAATAAGTGCTCTGTGGAAAGCATGCAGTATGTCACACTTATTTGCTTGTCACAATCAAATTTCGGCACTGCTTGGAAAATATAATCACCAATATCTTGCCAAAATGGCTGCTGTCCTGAGTGTAAAACACTTTCTTCAGTCCATGCAAGGTGATATAAACAAACATAATTCCAGACCCAGCTGGCAGACAGTGCCCCACGTAGATCCAGGGGGTGGCACTTTGCCTACTGTTGTTTTCCGGGAAGGCACTGGACTATAGGCTGCTTTGAGGGAGCAGTGGGCTTGGTACTGAATGTTCTCAAACTTGTGGTTTGGTTGCTGGGCCTTAATCACTGGTTTACCTGTCCCCTGTCTCTCCAGCCCCCTGAATGTAATTGTTGTAAAACCTAAACTCACCATCCCTCCTCTAGTCACATAAGTTGTTACCATATCTCTGCTCGCTACACCAACAGTATTCTAGAGTTCGGGCCCAGTGCCACAGGCACTCACTGCCATGCACACATATTTAAACATACACATGCACAAATAGCCATTTGTTCACATAGATTCATGTTTAAACATGTGCATGCACTTGTTTGCACAACACAAGCAACTCTACACAAAATTGCACACATCACCATGCTTGCAGAGACCCAGGAGCTCACTTGAACTCATGCACATTCCATTCACAACCACCAGAATTTCTTATTTTAAATGTCTGTGTTTATTTGTTTTATGTAAAACAGTATTATAAAGAAGCACATTTACCAGGAAAATTTCAAGAATGCAATGTAAATGTTGGTTATATTTCTTGTTTTGAATCCTTTAGCACATCAGAAATTGGAGTTAAGACTGGTCATAATATAATCACATTCAAAATCAGTACGGAGAGATATCGAAAGAGGACACATAGTGGCTCCGGCTCCGCTGCAACAGGACCTTGACCGAAACTCAGCCTTCTGGTCCTTGATCTCAGGCCACAAGGTAGCACAGGCTTCTCTATGTACCACAAAGGTCCACATTCAGCTATATATGGGTGCCAACAGTGTGGTCAATTGAGAAAGTGTCTTTAGGTCTGGAGGCCTGTTGGTTTATCTTGGCAGTACAGTGCAGAGAGTATGAGTTTATGTCGAGTTAAGATTTCAAGGGTATAATTTTGTGTTTGTTCATTATTAACTATGACAATTCCAAATGTTTTGATTTTTACATCTTTTATTATTGTATGTACTCTTTCATTTATCTAACTGTAGCCTAAAAACCCCTTACTATCCCTTAATGCTTCCCATCCCTGAAGCCTTAAAACCCCAAACTGCCAATAAATTCTACCCTTTCTTGATGCTTAAAAAATATTCTACTCTTTAATGCTACCCTGATTCATAATAGACCTGTATTACTCATTAGTGCTACCCTAAAATCACCTAACTATTAATTAATGCTTACTTTCCCTAAGTTATAAAAATGCATGGCTAGTCTCCCTTCCCCTTCCCTCACCTCATTTTAAATTCTCCTGTCTACTTTAGAAGATAGATGCAACGTAGCCCCTATTCCCACTACACTTACATATGCTCTAAAATGCATGACATTTTACCATGTTTTAAGATGCTACTTATTTTCATTCTATTTTTTCAGTCAACAAACTTTTTGACACTGATGTTTTTCAGTCTACTTTTTTCTCCATAATACCTTTACTGCACATAGAGCATGAACAGTTAGCAGGATATATACAATCTATCTAAGGTATTGTGACAGTGTGACTGCTGTCCATTTAGTAATAGTATCACTGATAGGTGCTAGCACTGTCTAAAGGCTGTAAATATAGTCTGTCTTGTTTGTAAAATAGCTCAGTTAAAAAAAATGGAGAATTTATAGATGATCTAACTGCATTGTTACACTCTTAATTGTAAAAATATAAATTCATTTTGCTGTGCTTGGTACAGATGGGTACTGGATACATCAGAGATCTGCCTGGAACTCTTTTAAAGGGTATTGCTCAATAAGAGCCGTAAGCTTTTTAAGTTTTAAGAACATTTTCAATCATTTTTGTATCATTTGCCATCTAAAGTCATGCCCAAATTTATGAATACATTGTTTTATGTTTACTCCTCACATATAGATATTTTATCCTTATGTTATTTTATTTTTATATAGCGCACAGATGCCGCAGCCAAGAGGCGTCCCGGCGCTTTTGGAGATGATAAAACACAACACAACAGAGATAACCAGAAGGGAATGAGACTAAGCTGTGGAAAATAGGAAGGTTTTTAATGACTTCCTAAAAGGGAGCAGGTCTGGGATGGAGCGAAGTGAGGCAGGCAAAGAGTTCCAAAGAGTTGCCGCCAGCACCGAAAAAGAACGTCCACCCATTCTTGCTTTTTTGAAGCGTGAAACAATGGCTAGATTAGAACCTGCAGATCGGAGGGCTCTGGAAGGGGCATAGTGAAGGATTGTCTGGGTGAGAATAGGAGGGGAGGCTAACTTAAGAATTTTAAAAGTTAAGCAAAGAGCTTAAAACTTAATTCTTTGACCTACTGGTAGCCAGTGGAGATCTTGGATGGTCCGACGAGCAGAGAAACTTAGGAAGGCCGACCAGTATCCTGGCCGCCGCATTTTGAACCCGCTGAAGGCGAGCTAGTTCTGCCTGATTCACGCCCAAAAACAGAGAGCTGGCATAGTCCAATCTGGTGAGAACCATGGCTTGAACTATGATCTGTCTGGTATCTGCATCAAAAAATTTGAAAATGGGCCGAAGGCACTGCAGGGCGCCGAAACAGATCCCAGCTACACGTCAAGCCACACCCCGAGATTTCTGACTTCAGCTACAGGAATGGGAACAGGACCCAACTCAGATGGCCACCAATGGTCTCCCCATAGCCCACTTTCCCTGCCAAAGATGATAACCTCGGTCTTAGTGGCATTGAGTTGGAGTCGATTTTTCGCCATCCAACCTGCCACTGCCTTAAGAGCTGACTGAAAGGTAGAGGCATCCATATTGGAATCACCATTGAGTGCCACCGCCAGCTGCGTGTCATCGGCGTATGACACCATGGTGAGACCAAAACCGTGGGCTACCTCCGCCAGCGGCTGAACATACAAATTAAATAGGGTAGGGCTGAGAGCCGAACCCTGCGGGACACCCTGGAGAATGGGGCGAGGGGCAGAGACATAGGGCGGTGAAGATACTTTGAAGGTTCGATCCGTGAGAAAGGAGCGGAACCATTCAAGTGCCATCTCTCCGACTCCTGCCTCCACAAGACGCTGTAAAAGGATCTGATGGGAGACCGTGTCAAAGGCGGCACTAAGATCCAGTAGGATCAGTGCCGCCGTCTGACCCTGGTCCAGCATTTTCCTGATATGTTCCACCACAACTAAGAGAGCAGTCTCGGTGCTGTGGCCCGCTCGGAATCCATTCTGGGAATTGTCCAGTATGTTAGCTTCCTGCAGGTGAGAAGATAGAATACGGTTCACGTGAACTTCGGCTAATTTGGCCATCCAAGGGAGAAGGGAGATGGGTCGGTAGTGCTCTGATTTTGTAGGGTCGAGGGAAGGTTTTTTAAGAATCGGTATAATGGTAGCCTGCTTCCAAGCAGTGGGAACACTGCCGGTGCTAAAAGAGAGATCAATGAGACTATGCATAGCCGGGTAGCAACACTCGGCGAGTTCCCGAAATTGAGTGGGCCTCATAGGGTCATCCGGCGACCCGGATTTGACTTTAATCGTCAAAACTTTGAACTCCTCTTGAGTGGGACTTGGAATGGCTAGTAAAAGTTTAGAAGCCAATGGAGCGCTGGTATGCTCACTGATGGAAGGCTGAGAGAATGACCTGTAGATGGCCTCCACCTTTTCAACAAAGAACGAGGCCAAATCCTCACAATGTGCCATTGAAGCTGTAAAAGTAGTAGCGGTCTTTTTACTAGTGAGGTCCTTGCACACAATAAAGATAACCTTGGTAGGATTCGTACTATTCTTTATCTCCTGAGAGTAAAAGGCTGCCCTGGCTGTGCATATGGCCCGATGGTACGTTCTGGTGCAGGTCCTATAGGCTGATTTAAGGTCAGCATCATAGGTTCTGCGCCATGCACGTTCCGCTTTTTTACAAGAAGATTTAAGCATCTTAAGGGATTCGTCGTACCAAGGGCTGGAGGGACTTGATCTAGTCTTACTCCACCTGGCAGGTATAAGAGTATCTAGTGAGTGGTCTAACCACTTACAGAAGCTATCATAGCCAAGGGAGACTTCCTTGGGGGGTTGAGGGTGGTGCTTCATCAAAAGATGGTGAAAGTGCTCTAAATTCAGGTTTCTCCAGGGACGTTTGAGAATATCAGGAGTGTTGTTTCTAGGGGGAGGGATGATAGTGGTGATATGCGTCTCGATCAGATAATGATCGGTCCAGGCCATAGGCTTGGGCTGGAGCACTGAGATATTGGTGGAGATATTCGTCAGGAAGGGGTCTAGCAAGTGTCCGCCAGTATGAGTCGGTAGTTCTACCAGTTGGATTAATTGGAAAGCTTCAAGATCAGCTAGGAGGCTATAGACCGAGTTGGAGAGTGGGGCATCCATGTGCAGGTTAAGGTCTCCAATGATCGTGAAATTAGCTGTTTTCATGACTAGGGAGGAGACCACCTCCAGGAGGCTGAGACGGAAAGCGCCCTCGGGACCGGGAGGCCTATAGATTAGCAGTCCCGAAAAAGTGAAGTGGGGATTTACTGTGATGTTGAAATGCGCGCTCTCGCATCCTGCTATGATGGTAGGATTCCAGGCGCACGGATAGCAAGTTTTTACCGCAACCGCGATGCCTCTGCCTCTAGCATTACGGTGATGCGAGTGCATGGTGTATCCCACTGGGAGGGCTAAGTTTATGACAGCCGTAGATTGGTCATGCAACCAGGTTTCGGTGAAGAAGAAGATATCCGGGTTCTCATCAGTGATCAGAGAGAATACTTCTTGAGAATGACAAGCCAGTGATCTCACATTCAGGTGGAAAATTTTGAGAGTAGGACGGGTAACTAAGCCCAGAGCAGGGTCTGGCATATGGACCATAGGAGCTATTGATTGGAGACTCAAGATAGGCAGCGGTTTCGGAAGTTTGAAGGAACAGGTGGGACACTGGTAAGGCCCACTAAGAGGATCCAGGGCACCATGATGGCAGCCACTTACCACACGGCGCAGTAGACGCAGGTCTCCAGCAGATATCATCCTGGGAGAGCCAGAGTGACCTGCCCTAGCCCTGCCTTAGCGCTGACGGGTGCAGACGGGCAGGACTCTGGCGAGACTCAGGCGTAGGGAAGGCATGACCGCTACGCGTGACCGCTTCGCTCCAGGCGAGCTTTAAGTAGGCGAGTGGCGGTGAGAAGCGCTAGCGCGCTAACCCCCAAGCAAAAGAAGGGAACAGCCTTCCCAAGATGGCGTCGTCACGTGACCCAGGAGCCCCGGAGCCCGGACCCGCAAAATAGCGGTGGTTTCACTCAATATTATGTGCGGTGAGGGCCAGGGGGGGTCGCAGCAGCAGATTAAAATCAGGGGGAATGAGAGCAAGAATAAACACAAATACAAAATTGGGTGATTTAAAAAATAAGCGCGAGCTACAATACAGCGCTTATCCAAAAGATCTCTGCAAACGCGGTGGTCACCTTCTCCAGGCTGACCCCGTGTCAAAGCTCACCTTAAGTAGGCGAGTGGCGGTGAGAAGCACTAGCGCGCTAACCCCCAAGCAAAGGAAGGGAACAGCCTTCCCAAGATGGCGTCGTCACGTGACCCAGGAGCCCCGGAGCCCGGACCCGCAAAATAGCGGTGGTTTCACTCAATATTATGTGCGGTGAGGGCCAGGGGGGGGTCGCAGCAGCAGATTAAAATCAGGGGGAATGAGAGCAAGAATAAACACAAATACAAAATTGGGTGATTTTAAAAATAAGCGCGAGCCACAATACAGCGCTTATCCAAAAGATCTCTGCAAACGCGGTGGTCACCTTCTCCAGGCTGACCCCGTGTCAAAGCTCACCTTAAGTAGGCGAGTGGCGGTGAGAAGCGCTAGCGCGCTAACCCCCAAGCAAAGGAAGGGAACAGCCTTCCCAAGATGGCGTCGTCACGTGACCCAGGAGCACCGGAGCCCGGACCCGCAAAATAGCAGTGGTTTCACTCAATATTATGTGCGGTGAGGGCCAGGGGGGGGGGTCGCAGCAGCAGATTAAAATCAGGGGGAATGAGAGCAAGAATAAACACAAATACAAAATTGGGTGATTTTAAAAATAAGCGCGAGCCACAATACAGCGCTTATCCAAAAGATCTCTGCAAACGCGGTGGTCACCTTCTCCAGGCTGACCCCGTGTCAAAGCTCACCTTAAGTAGGCGAGTGGCGGTGAGAAGCGCTAGCGCGCTAACCCCCAAGCAAAGGAAGGGAACAGCCTTCCCAAGATAGCGTCGTCACGTGACCCAGGAGCCCCGGAGCCCGGACCCGCAAAATAGCGGTGGTTTCACTCAATATTATGTGCGGTGAGGGCCAGGGGGGGTCGCAGCAGCAGATTAAAATCAGGGGGAATGAGAGCAAGAATAAACACAAATACAAAATTGGGTGATTTTAAAAATAAGCGCGAGCCACAATACAGCGCTTATCCAAAAGATCTCTGCAAACGCGGTGGTTACCTTCTCCATAGTATAGTAGTAATTCAAGGACCACATGCTAAAGGTTTTGAATCGTCACTGGTGTGGTGCATGCAATGGTACCTAGCCTCAAAGCTTACGCCATATTTTATTTATTAACAGGATCCAGGGAGGAATTCTGCAAATAGTTACAAGGCGATACCGCTTGGGGGAAAACTATGTGCTGCTGCAGTTGCATTCCTGTCAGAATGAGGATGAATGACAAATTGCAGTTACTTGTGATTGTATGACAATTCATATTAGTGTTTATTTAGTATATTGCATAATACAGTTTTTGTGTCGTCATCAGACGGAATATTTAAAAACAAGCTAAGTTTTATATTTCCAGTCTGATCTATTTCTGAACACAAGGAACACAGTTGACAGCTTACTCATAAACCCATTTGTGGGCTTGACACATGCAGATAAACTGCAAGTGAAAACGTTAGGAGCTGATAAACATGAAATTAAAGTTGAGCACTCTGCAAAGATAGGGGGAGGGGTTACACACGTCGGTTTACCAGAACATGGTATGATAGGATGAAATGACTTACTGGTAGCACTTCTATAAATGCTTTATTCTGTTTCCGTTGCTTACTCTTTGGAGGTGAAGTTTGCTGGACAAAAACAGGAGTTACTGACCTAAAGCATCTGGCAAAAACAAATTAAAAACATGATTCCTGTAAATTACATCTGACAAATATGGAAATTATCTCTTTTTGGAACATGGGACATTGTACAGCAATTGATTGAAGCATACCGTGTGGGAGTAAGAAAACATAATGCAGAAGTGGACAAAAACTGATACATTTTATCAAAATTGAATGAATGTATTTGTTTTTGTGGTGCCTTTGAATTGGCATTACGAGGCCATGATGGAACTGTAAAGTCTCTAAATCCTGGTGTGTTCAGGGGCCTAGTTGATGTTGTCTCCAGCATACACAGTGCAATGGAAACACATTTAAAAACTGCCACAATGTTTAAATGCACTTCTAAAACTATTCAGAATGAATTATTGGACTGTATGCTGGAGGTAATAAGAGAATATATTATACAGAAGTTGAGAAGCACAAATTATGTGGCTATCCAAGCTGACGATACAAGTGATGTCTCTACTAAGACTCAGTCAGTTCTATTCTTATGCTACATTGATGGGAATTGCAAGGTAGTCAAAAGATGTTATTGTTCACATCTAAAAGACTCATTTGCCTCAGCCATTCTTAACAAATTATACATTGTTTTCCTTGAGCAATGTGCTAAAGAAAAGGTAATTGCTAAAAGCTATGTTGGTGGTAGTGTCATGCATGTTGCAACTGGTGGGGTGCAAAAGAAAATCTGGGATGTGTGCCCAAATTCTCACTATATTCTCTGCTATGCCCAAGAACTTAACCTAATCATGGAACAGGCTTCCTCCAAAATACCTGGAGTCAAAATTTTCTTTTCAGAGGTGGGTGGTATAACAGCATTTTTTGCATGTTCCCTGAAAAGGTCTATTATTCATGAACAAATAGATTCAAGAAAACGTTCAAGAGGGTCAGCAACTCGCTGGTACTTTAATATTCGAACAATAAACATAATTTATGAATTCAGAGACGTTCTTCTTGAATGCATGACTACTGTTGCAAACAGTGGTGATTTTGGGGCATATGTATCAAGGTCCGTTTTTGCAATTCTCAAATAGCGATTTTTAGGGAATCGCTATTTGAGAATTGCTAAGCGGGATGTAATAAAAAATTTGCAAATGTTTTGCGATTTCTTAGCATTCCTTAATTGCGATTAGCAAATTGCTAATCGCAATTAAGGAATACCTTCCCATTCATTCCTATGGGCCAGGAAGCCCATAGGAATGTATGAGAAGACATGCTCAATTAGCGATTCGCAATTAGAGAATCGCTAATTGAGAATAATTTCATGGGTGCAAGGGTGTCATAAGGACACCATGATGCACCCCTGAAATGAGCATGTGTGCACATGTGGTGCACATACATGCCCTAAGAGCATGTATGTGCGCCACATGGCACTTTGAAAGATACCAAAAAGTGCATCTTTCAAAGAAATCGCAAGTTACCACCAACTTGAAGTTGGTGGTAATTTGCGATTTCTTAAGGAGAAATCGCACAACTTGGGTGCTTGTTACATTGCATTTAAGGAATCGCTATTTGCAATTCCTTAAATGCAATCGCAAAATAGAGAATCGCAAATTTGCGATTCTCTATTTTGCGATGCCCTTTTGGGATGATACATCCTAAAAGGCCTTTTCCCGTTCGCAAACGGGCCGATTCTGAGAATCGACCCGTTTGCGAACGGGAAAAGGGCTTGATACATATGTCCCTATGAATCCAATACTACATGTAAAGCTGAGGGAACATTAGAAGATAGGGAGTTTATATTCTTTCTGTTTCTTTTTCATAGTATAATTCCCCACATAGACATTTTATATAATCAATGGCAAAAGCAAGACCTTGACACAGTGTTGTCTCGAAAGCTACTACAGACTTTGTGACAAGCATCACCAAAATACGGGAATCCATTGACAGTTTGGATTCTGCACAGCCACAGGAATCTAAATTTGTAAACCGGAGACTGTAAATAAATAGCTTGACCCAAGAAGCAAAAAAAGTCTGTGACATTATTATGGTCTATGCCAGAGAGCGTTTTTTATTCACAAAGCATCATGTAAGTTCAACACTATTGCGAAGTGACTTTTTTGAAAGACATGACAAATCTTTCCCAGCCAAGGCACAAGCTATTTAGAGTTGTCATTACTACACCCATGATAACAGCAGAGTCTGAGCAATGTTTTTCCACACTGAAGAGTGTAGAATTTTTTTTTGCAAAACAAACTGACTTAAGCTTGACTTAATGCATTGACCATGCTATCAATGGAAAAAGAGCTAAATAAGGAAATACCAAAATTCAGTAAAAGAACAATTAAAAGGTTTGTTCATATAAAAACTCGACAAGCAAAAATAGAAAATTTGAATCTGTTGTGCGATCATAGTTTCAGGTGTTTATAGCTAGGCTTGCTTTGTTTGATAACATTAGGAAGTACTCTTGACAACTTACTCATTCCATTTAATGTTCATACAAATCCTGTACAGTTGACATTTATTTATATATGTGTGTTAATGTATCTATGAATTTATATATATTTGTTTTATTTAAAATATTAGTCTTTTTTACAAATATATTGGTTTTAGGTGATATTTCTTTCCATGTACATTTAGTTATTTTCATAATTTATTTTTATTTAACTAGTTTCTACTGTACTGCAAAGTATTTAAATATATGATTTTAAAAAACTGTTTGTGTTTCAAAATATCATATTGGTTTTGAAGGGATATTTACTAAAATGGACATTTATTTATTTTCAAGGCTTATTTTTATGTAACCATTTTCTACTGTACTGACAGGCACAAGGGCATGAGAGTGGCATGCAAAGTATTAAAAAATAAAGTAAAAAGTTAAATTTTTTAACATTTTTACCTAGCCTGCTTATACATATAAAGATTTTTTGTTTATCTATAAAATAAATTAAAGATTTGTAATGAATATTTCTTAAATTTTAAGCAATACATATGTCTCATTTCATAATTTATTTTTATTTTGTGGTTTTCTAAAGTACTGATGGACCCAAGGGCTTCAGAGCGATATATGAACTATTTTAAGTACAATATTTACTTAATTTTTTTATGCACAATTAAATTGCCTTGCTCATAATACAAAGCTTTTGCATACTTCCTAAAAATAAATGTTTGTTTCGAATGGATATTTCTTATACTTGTAGCTATTTAATATGTCATGAAGATTGCTGGGCAATTAACATTGAATAGCTGATGCAGAAAAGGAAGTGGCCAACCTGCATTACTGGCAGGAATAAAATTACAAGTCTGTTTCTTTGTGGATGTTTTTGGACCTATGTTATGAGTTTTATATTGGAAAGGGTAGAGCCAAAGCAGTCTTTCCTAGTAACTACCCTAGCCCCCTTCAGTAGTCAGACTTGCTTGGTAACCCAGAAAGTTCATGAAATATTTTATGAGTTTTCCTTTATGAATACACACTCGCTTACTAGCATCCGTTGATTCATTATGCTTACGCCTCACCAGTTTCAAGTTCTACCAGCTGACACTGGCAGATACAGTTTATGCCTTGAATTTTCTGTCAGAACTGTTTCACAGGGCTTAATTTATGCTATAATCAATGTGTAAAGGTCAGCAATTTCAGCAAGTCATGAACTATTTAACAGGTTGCCAATTAGCAAGCATCTACTGGTTTGCAGACTCATCAGGGGCATCTAAATATTTATTCCCCCAGAACCCATGAACTCTTGCTTGTGGGACTTCAATGTGGCTGTCTGTTGGAATCTGGCAGGATAACTCATTTTTAAGTTTGGTCTTATGTAAAAGAGAGTCTTATATTAGGGTGATGGATGTGTCCTCTAAGGTGATTGCCCTGGAAGGAGTTACTTTAACGGTAACTAGGAGCACCAAGTTAAACATAAGGACTGTTCACTATCACTATCTGGCTTGACCAGTCAATCCGAAACTGTGTTATGAGACGCATTAGGGTCCTTGAGGCCATGAGGGGGAACATGGATCTGCTGGTACTCGGCAGCTGTTGGTTGCAATAAAGAAACCGGTAAAGCATTTTCTCTGGCAACTGCTAGCTAGGTAAAATGGTTGAAGAAGGTATCGATATGTTATCTTTTGGAGCTCACTTAGTAAGGGCGATGGTATCTAAAGCCCTCTCGATGCCATGTTGTCAGGAAGACATTTTGAGGGTTGTAGATTGGCCGACAGACAGCCGCGGTCGGTAGTAGGAGCAGCTGCAGGGCAGTGACGTGGGGAGGGGGAAGTGCAGGGTGGGGGGTAGTAAACTATGGATTACGGAGGTTTACAGGTAAGTTAACATATAAATTAATAAAACAAATTTCGTTGCGTGCACTGCATCGCATTTGGGGATGCAGTGCACGCAATGAAATTCATTTTATTAATTCATTTGTTAACTTACCTGTAAACCTCCGTAATCCATAGTTTACTACCCCCCACACTGCCCCTCCCCCTCCCCACGTCATCGCCCTGCAGTTACTCCTACTACCGACCGCGGCTGCCGACAGATATGACCTTTCTGATGTTCTACTTTAAACCAGTGATGTGGTTGCCATCTTTGGCAAAAAGTAAGCTTTAAACAAGCATTATCTGATCTTTAGGCCCTGAAATAAAACTTAACATTTCCTAGCTATCATAAAGAAAAGTTTCAATTCCATTACAGACATGGATGCAAGAATTACCCCACCTGGATATGAATATCATCAAAGCACTTCTGAGAAATGGAATGTCATTCATTGCAAGGTATACGTATACATCATTTACATCACATTGTTATGATAATGACAATCATCTTATAAATGGAAAATTACTATTTCAATGGCTTTTCCACATAATTACATTATATATCTCATGACTGAATAAAAATGTCCACAGTATTTTTCAGTGCATTTGGAATTAAAACTTCAGTGTTTTTGCTTCATTATAGATGCCAAACAGAAACACGATTATCCGTAGTAGAAGCATTTCAATTTCAATATTCACATGAAGAAAGAGGAAGTGCTTTTCCTTCTGCATGTTCATATGAGAAGGTGGACATCACCGATTGGTTGACTCTTGCTTCTTCTATAAGGCTTATGGGAGCTGTAGTCCTATGTTGTTATATTGTGTTCAAAATAAATTTGGGCTGTTGAGCAAAATATATATTTTCTTTAAGTGAGTAAACTTTATTGTTCAATTAATTCAAATCTTTACAAGATGAGTCATGTGAAATGTATACATACAATAAAAATGGTGTTCAATAAAATACTTTTTTTTAAATTGTGAATTAAAAAAACCTCAGCTGGGAAGAGAAAAAGTGGGCACAACTGATTTCCTGGGCTTTCAGCTAAAATGTTAAAGTCCTTCTTGTGCAATTTGCAAATTAGCAAATTAGTAGACGTGAAAAACTAAATTGTCGTTGTCCTAGGAAAAGTCCAAGAAAAAGTGCTTGTGCAAGAAGAGAGCTTGTACAAGGGCTATTTGGGGCAGCAGCTAAAAATAGTTGCTTTACTGCAGTCATTGTCAGCGCAAGCTAGTGGCGGGTGGTGAATTTTCAAAATGGTAGGGAGTAAATTTCTTCCTCCAATTGTAAAAGAGCCTATTGATAGAGCGTGACCACCATTAATGGATCTAGTGGGGAATGTTTGAATGGGAATAACATGTCAGTGATGTCGCAAAGAATTGCCGAACATTTTTCACTAATGGGTTGTTAATTGAACAAATATAAACACACACAAGCACACATAAAGATAAAACCCCATATGCACAAAGGATGAGGAAGCCAGGAACACACATGAGCAGACAAAAAGGCAAAACATGATCAGGGGCGGCTCTAGGCTCATGGTGGCCCTGTGCAGGGAGCGCAGGTAGGGGGCCCCGGAAGAGGGGGTCCGGGCGGGGCGGAGCTCAGGAAGGTGTTTTAATAAAACGTCCAGAAAAGGCGTTAGATGACCAGTAACATGGTAACAGAAAAACGACGTTTACTTTTTGAGTGCTCATCACTTGGATACTTTGTTTTAGAATCTGGGTCTCTGGAGGGACCCCTTTCAACAAGAAAAACACGTTGCGCGTCCGTAAGAGAGTTCGGCCACAAAGTAGGATCCCTCCAATCACATAAATCATATTCAGAACACGGGTCTGTAACATGGTCTTGCTCTTTGGCTTCCTTTTCAATACCAGCATCATCCGTCTGTAAACTCTGAACCTCCTTCAGAATGCCAGATGTTGATGGACCGATGAATGATGTTTCAGTTTCTCTGTCTGAGGGTCTTTTGTAATAATCCTCATCCTGAGTTGGTAATTGCTACATGTTTGTATCAATTTCAGTCACCTTGTTCATTTTCATTGGTCTGCTCATGAGTATCATTCTGCTCATGGATATCATCATTTTTTTGTTCTTCTTTATGGTCGTCAGCGCCTGTTTTACCTAGTGCATCAGCAGTACTCTGGCCAGAGGATTCTCCATCTTTAGGTTTCCCTTGGGTGATAAAGTTCAGGATTGCTCCTTCCTGTGACACTACGAAAGCCTGCTGAGCCACCTTTCTCTTTCGTTTCGAATAACCAGATTTGTGTACTCGAATTCTCTTCATTTTGCTTGCAATGCAGCGGGCGAGGCTAGTAGTGGGTAGGGAAAAAAAGAAGACAATCAGCAGTGGCTGCTGCTGAAAGATTTTGATGTGTCATTTTTATTTTCTTGCAAAAACAACAGTTGATGGACAGAATGCAGAACAATGTCATACATTCACCCCAGTATAGAGATCTGGGCCTAAATCCATCGTTTTTTTGCTCACCACACCACCCCAGTTCAGACATGGCCATATGCAAATCAGCCTTGACCCTGTGCCTCATGGGAACAGTCCAGCCCGAACTGCCAAGCCATGTCTTCCCTGGACTACACAATGAAGAACCAGCATACCTTAATGAACGAGTGAATTTCCACCAACCTACCAGGAAAATATGTTCCAGAACCATCTCCCTAGCAGCCACCCAATGCAGCCGCTGATAAAACAGTGGAGGCCGCTACTTCTCCCACCTGGCAGTGAAGACCTGAAAACCCTCCCCCTGCACCTCAGAGCCTCACCATCGCTCCAGCAGTTCAGGAAGGACCACAAGACCTCGCTGTTCAACCAACAAGCAGCATGATCCAGCAGCATGAATCCCACACCGCCTCGAGACCCTTATGTGTGAAGCAGCTGAGCTTTACAAACCCTGACTGATTGATAGTAATTACCCTTCCCACTACATGTATGACACATTATGAGGACTAGCCACATATGGAAGGTTTATTTGAAGAGTGTTATAAAACTATAGGGTAGATCATGTGACTTGGCATACAAGGTTTGTTTTATCAGTCCAAACAACAAATTTATAAGAGGGTCAAGAACATAAGGGACTTGGTTTAAGGACTGAAACACCTCCAATCCCAATAGATACAATGAAACCAGCAGAAGGTACACAGTCCGTTGCAGAACAGAATAGCAAAACAATGGTTGTTGTAGAGAAATGCAAGAGATCCTACAAATAGTTGGGACAACCCCTCACAGGAGGTAGGAGTCCATCAGCCCACCCTTATTGGCGGAGCATCGTCATCTGGTACTCCTGGGAATCACTGTCTAGGCCCAAAATCGCAGATCCCCAGGGACTCTGCCTGGTGCACAGACCAGTGATACCCAGAAAGGAAATAAACTCCTGCCAGGGTGTGTACCCAAGTAGTCGAGGGCTCCAGTGGTGTGCAGTGCAAGAAAGTGATGTGGAGTTAAAAATGAATACTTGGTCAAAAAATATGTTTAATGTGGATCAACCAAGTTTCATGTCTAAAAGAACCTATAGTCTGTTATATATTTTTTTACAGGCTAATCTTTGGTTCGTGTGAAAGTGTGGTCGACATGTTTCAGCCGTTACGGTGACTTAACCCGGCTTTCATCAGGACCGAAAGAAAAAAGCTACTGCCAAACTAATTATAAAGTGATAAGACCATACACCAAATGTGAGTGTGGGGTACCAGTGTGGCGATTGCCACCCTACCAGAAAAGGCTCAAACTTGAGCGTAAGAACAATGTCTTCATTCCTGAAAAAGAAAAAATATGAACCTCATGCATATCAAAACACAACTACTGATTGCCAAACGGCAGAGCTGATTCAGCATCGCCCAGGTTAACAACTAAACTCAAAATGATGTTTAAATACTAAATTTGTATAGAAAGATGAAAAAGACTCACCCAGCTTTATGTGGGAGAACAGCCTCACCTCACCCGGCTGACTGCTCGGAGAAGGAGGCACCGCTCTGTTTAGATGTGGAGAAAGAAACCAGACAGATTGCCAATTGATACCCATCTGCTTAAAGCTCAACACACATATTTTAAACAAGTTAAAAAAGGAACCAAAATTGATTAAAAAAGTCCGAGACCTCGTGACCGCCCATATAAGTCTAGTATTGTTAAGGTGATGTCTCTTTAGAACAACCTATCAGACATCCAGTGTGACCAGGGTCAAACATAACTATAAATGTGTTCGCTTTAAAGAGACAAGTCCAAGACACTTCATTGTTGGATATACTCCTTAACATAGAACGGGTTGGTGGATTACTGGTGACAGATTCTATTACCAGAGTTAGTTTCTCTTTTATCTATCAACAATCTTCTATAGTCATATCTGTCCCTGGTCATACTGGATGCCTGACAGGTTGTTTTGAAGAGACATTAACTTAACAACACAGACCTAGTCCCGATGTCTTGGACTTGTCTCTTTAAAGCGAACACACAGCTGATTGCAATTTAAGAACGCGCACGTCAAACACGATCGCTACTAAATAGCATCCTCCCTTTCCTGCCAACACCTCTCAGACAGCTTGCGAGTTAGTCAGAGGTGTCGACAGATAGGCAAGGTGAAGGCTGCTTGTTCTATGTTCTTCAACACAGAATTGGTTGTTGGAATTCTGTTGACAGATTCTATGACTAGAGTTAGCTTTTCATCTATTTAATAACAATCATTTATAGTTATGTTTGACCCTGGTCACACTGGATGTCTGATAGGTTGTTCTAAAGAGACATCACCTTAACAATACTAGACTTATATGGGCGGTCACGAGGTCTCGGACTTTTTTAATCAATTTTGGTTCCTTTTTTAACTTGTTTAAAATATGTGTGTTGAGCTTTGAGCAGATGGGTATCAATTGGCAATCTGTCTGGTTTCTTTCTCCACATCTAAACAGAGCGGTGCCTCCTTCTCCGAGCAGTCAGCCGGGTGAGGTGAGGCTGTTCTCCCACATAAAGCTGGGTGAGTCTTTTTCATCTTTCTATACAAATTTAGTATTTAAACATCATTTTGAGTTTAGTTGTTAACCTGGGCGATGCTGAATCAGCTCTGCCGTTTGGCAATCAGTAGTTGTGTTTTGATATGCATGAGGTTCATATTTTTTCTTTTTCAGGAATGAAGACATTGTTCTTACGCTCAAGTTTGAGCCTTTTCTGGTAGGGTGGCAATCGCCACACTGGTACCCCACACTCACATTTGGTGTATGGTCTTATCACTTTATAATTAGTTTGGCAGTAGCTTTTTTCTTTCGGTCCTGATGAAAGCCGGGTTAAGTCACCGTAACGGCTGAAACATGTCGACCACACTTTCACACGAACCAAAGATTAGCCTGTAAAAAAATATATAACAGACTATAGGTTCTTTTAGACATGAAACTTGGTTGATCCACATTAAACATATTTTTTGACCAAGTATTCATTTTTAACTCCACATCACTTTCTTGCACTGCACACCACTGGAGCCCTCGACTACTTGGGTACACACCCTGGCAGGAGTTTATTTCCTTTCTGGGTATCACTGGTCTGTGCACCAGGCAGAGTCCCTGGGGATCTGCGATTTTGGGCCTAGACAGTGATTCCCAGGAGTACCAGATGACGATGCTCCGCCAATAAGGGTGGGCTGATGGACTCCTACCTCCTGTGAGGGGTTGTCCCAACTATTTGTAGGATCTCTTGCATTTCTCTACAACAACCATTGTTTTGCTATTCTGTTCTGCAACGGACTGTGCACCTTCTGCTGGTTTCATTGTTTTATCAGTCTACTGAGAACAGTAGAGCCTGGAGAATAGTTCATGATCTATTTGGGAAGTGACCTTAGCAGGAAGAGAGTAAGCTACCTTGAAATCATGGCACACAGAGACCTGTCTCAGTACGTCACTAACTGATCCTGAAGACAGCCTACAGGTAACCAAAGACTCGTCCACTTTACCACATTGTCAAAAGACAAAATACAATATATTTAATTAAGGTTTCTTGTATAGTGCCATATTCCAGCAACCAGTTCTGCTCGCTTTACAGAGCACCTATTAAACAAGGATTAATTACAGTGAGTCCTAAGGCTATGAAAAGGCACTAGAGGTTCACTGAAGCAAAATTAATGTGCAAGGAACATCCAGTCAGGAGACAACTTTCAAGCAGACGTACGAATCACTAGCACAGCGTACCAACGACCCCATGGGCTGTGGCATAAGCAAGGAAAATGGCCCCTTTGGCTGCTGCTCAGGAAGTAGAATATAGCAATTATCAGGGTTCAATGGGCCCCTGAGGGTTTTGGGTCTCAGTACCACTGTACTTGCTGAACCAATGGTAACTATGCCCCTAGTATGGAAAGAGAAGGCTGCTTCACCAATTGCAAACTGAGGACTAGTTAAACTAGTTTTCTCTGCTAGTCACATGACAAGCACTGGAATGTAATTAAAGAAATGATCAAGAAGCCAGTCTCCTACCAAGGTCTCTGCAAAAGGGCATTAGATTGAGTTAACATGGGTAGGCACTGCCATCCTATTCCAGGCATCCATCCATAGGTGCTTGCATTTCATGTCTGCCTCAACACCATATAAACAGACATATCCAAATGCCAAGTACATTCGAACACTCGATGTTTTAAAAGATTTGTGCAGGCAGATCCACTCATTAGATCACAAGTATCAGCTTCATACTCTGTTTTCATGATTGTTGATAAGTAATTGTAATCATTTTAATGAATCCTTAACATTACGTCTAACACGTCGTACCCTGCTCTCCTCTTCCCCCCAATACGACCGTGCCTCCCAAGTTACACCTCCAAAAGTCACCATGCCTCCCCTCAGCCACAAGTAAACACCGCCCCTGCACTCCTGACGCACATTTCCCTCAACATACAGCGCCGATCTGTACCACTCCCTACCCCTGGCGCACAGTGACCACCTCTCCGACTCGCGCCCTCTCAGAGATGAATCGTGAGAGAGAGGCTCTCTCTCACGATTCATCATGCCCTCCCGTCCCATGACCACCAGAATACCTCCAGCTCGCCACCTCACATGGCTTACCTCCACCCAGACCCAAAGCACACACCATCTACAATAACATCCTTACCCAACCTTCCCCACGCCCCCGGCTCCTCACCCCCACGGGCTGGGATACATTCCTATGCCTGATCTGCCCTCCTCCCCAGGGCTCCCCACACCCTCGTCCAATGGCTCACCTTCCCTCGGGTTCACTATGCAGTGGCACACGCTGACCTCCTCACTCCCCCTCCCCATGCCCTGACCCTCGGGCTGCTCACCTCGCAGCTGGCACCAAAGGTTGCACACTGGCATGCTATCCTCTGCAAGGCGGCCTTTCTTGCCCAGGGTCTCTAGGCGCGCCGGTGCATGGCCTCGGCCGGTCTCGGTGCTGCTCGCTGCACGCCAGGCACGGGTGCTGCCACCCCTCCTGACGCTAGTGATGCATGGTGCTTCTGTAACCCCTTCGCTGCAGGACTCGCGGGCACTGCGCATGCGCGCGCATGCGAGCCTCCGGAGGTGCCAGATCTGGACTATTAAAACAAGCTCGATTCTCCTGGAAAAAAAGTTCTAAACAAGCACAAGACCTACCAGAAGAGCCCGAAACAAGGCCGACCCCACACAAAGACGAGACTGGGTTAGAAAGGAAAAGAGTATAAGAACAACCATTCAGCGTGCATCACATTAGATTTAGCACGCCTCAGTCGTTCATGCGCCAAATCCCTGCCAGGGGCCGCCACGAATATGTATTGTATCCGATTCCTCGTGGTGGCCCCTGGGGTTTGGTGGCCCTGTGCAGGTGCACAGCTTGCACATGCCTAAGGCCGCCCCTGACATGATATACACAATGAAAGAATGAGGCAGCTGGCCACGCAGTGCTAAACACAGCTGTGTACACAGGCACACAGAAGTGACAAGCAAGTTTACACTAGCTCTCAAATACAGACACACACACACAATCACACAGAGAATTGAAGACAACAGGGGCATAAAGTAACATCAGATATACAAAACACACACACAGACACCTTGTTGTGCACTAGACTTAGACACAGGTATACACATACAGATGACATTCAGAACAAAGTAACACAAACAAACAAGAGAAGACCCACACAAACACAGCAATGTATGCACAACCATAATAACAACACTTGCACATGTATGTATAATACACTCACATACACAAAGAGCAAGGCAGACAGGGCCGGACCGGCCTTAGCAGGCACCAGGAGTTTTTCCCAGTCGGACGTTTTTTGAGTGGTGGGGGCCGGTTTTGTTACTGGAGGCCGATCCTGAAGCAATACAGGCCTCATGTACAAAAGCAGCAGCACTAGCACCCCCCCCACCCCCCCCGCTGTCGGGCCGGTCCAGCTGAATTGCCAGGGCTGGTTTGTGTTTCCAGTCCGGCGCTGAAGGCATACATAGAAACGGGCAGTTAGACAGAGTGAAAACAGAGACAGACTCTTGCACAACACTCCATTGTCAGAGTCACACTCCGTAAATACACATACATGCACTTTTGCTATTCACCAGTGTTGAGCAACAAACAGATCAGGGAGTCTCGTGCTTCCAAAGGCATTACAACCAGTAGATTGCAGAGGGGCACAGTGCAGCTCTGAAGAAGATTGCGCTGGTGTAGAGTCAGTTGCACAGCAGCACCTATTCCACAGGTACAGCCCCCCTGCACCCTTCAGATCTTATAGAAGCCAGCCTGTTACATGACTTCACCTTTCAACCATCAGTACTCGTTAGAGGTGTGCTTAAATGTCACTGACTGATCCACCAGTAAAATCGGGTAGTGAGCCAGGGCTTGACTGAATATTTTTTTATTTTGAGTTATCCTCACGAGGTGAGCTTGACATCGGAATCAAAACCCGCAGTAATGACCTGTAAGAGGTGACCCTGAGATGAGTCACTGTGATTTAGGTGATTCTGGGCCCTTCTGCATTTCTGAAATTCCGGTCACCAGTGGTAGAGAGTGAGACCGGAGTGAGTGACTTCTGCTGAGTCTCTTTTTAAACATTTTTGGGGGATATTCTCAAGAATGTGTGATAACCATCGCATAAGTTACTTAACGCAACCCTCAACATCTCAGTCCGTCATGGGAAATTTACGCCGTGTTAACCAGATATTCACAACACAGCTGTACCATGCGATAGTCATCAGATAACGTGTCCACTGACCGTGTTAAAATCAATGCCACGCTGCTAAAATGCAAAACGCGAATGCCCAAAAAGCTGCGATGAGGTCAATCGCGATACAAAAAGCACCGAAAACCACAGCAGGCCTGCAAATCTCACGCGTCTGTCAGGAAAATGCACTACAAAAGAAAAACAAAAACAACACATCAGAAAGAAGCCAAAGTGCGTAGCAACATTACTGCACCCTGACCGAGCGCAGAGGCCAACGTGAACCCCAGAAGCGCCACAGACCACCAGCAAGGAACAACGGGGTCGAGGAAGGCCAAGGAGACGAGGGAGAGGAAGACGGGGTGCAGTCTGCATGAAAACAAGACCAGCGTCACAGAGGTGACAGAACACAACCAGCAACTGACCCACAATGAGACTACCTTGAATGCAACCAGAGTGTCTAGGAGGCTAATGGCCAAGAGGTGCTGGAATGATGTGAAAATCTAAACCAGGCACAAAGCTGCTGCCAACAGGAAGGCAGCAACGTCGACAGAAGGTGGGAGTCCTGTGCCACAGGAGGAGCTGGAGGAAACGGAGGCCACAGTCAACAGTGCAGAGACGGTGCAAGGAGTCGGAAGTGCAGACACAGCTCGGGAGGACCTGACACAGCATCAACAGGGTGAGTAAAGACTAGGAACTGGGGGAATGGGGGGAGATGGGCACTATGGCACACATGCACAAAAAAGCAGAGCACACTGCATATCCACAATGACCCTGGATCATGTCCCTCATCCCCGTGGCACACTGCAGCACACACACATAGCAATAACAGCACATCCACATTGATGACAATGTGTTACAATGTGCAACCCCGACACTGCAGAACAGACAACACAACTGGCTCCACACAGATGTAGTGGACACAACAGGCCCACTACATTTGACAGAGCTGGAAACGTTGAAATGGAAATGTACGCGTAAAACCTCACACCCATCATGTAGTCCAAATGTACACTGTCCCGCATCTAAATCCTGACCTCCAAAACAGCCACAATATACATTGTCATACAGTCTGCATGTAAACAAGAACAATGCGCCAACACACATATCAACACAATGTCAACATGCATCTCCCCTCCACATTGCAGAGGCACACACAAAACCTCCAGCAGAGCACAGAAGACCACACATCAGTGCTGCCGGAGAGGACCACCACACCTTTGTCACCGACGCCCTACAACAGCCCATGGACATCCCACACAAATCACCATCAGAACCAAGGCAGCCAAGCTACTTCGTGGAGAATCCAGCCCTTGCAACAGACCACACAGCATGAAGCACCCGCAAGCACGGCAGGCTCACAACACTTCACCGACCCACACATGGCCCACCAATGCTAGGTGTCAGAATGCTAAAAGGAGGTGGCCCAACAGGTGCAGGTGTGTTCTGAACCCATGGACGGCAAACTAGATCACATACAAGGGTGTCTATTACCCTTCAGGGACCACCTACACCACACAAAGGATACCCACACTGTTATAGAGACACATGCAGATGTACATTCCCACTAAAGAACCACGCCCAGGGGCAAGCACATATCAGTCACACCCATGTTGGGTCTGCGTATGATGGCACAGTCCACTGCCCTTACGAATTGTGTGGGTGACGACAAAGCTACATGTCCAAGCTCTAACCCACTGCCTGCGGTGACATGTCTGCATCCGCTGTACACAACACAATGTAATGTCCTAAGACCCAGGGCCCTCATGCATACAACAAGATGACAGGGACACGCAGATATCATGTTGAACTGGCTACGGGCATGTGCGCCCGGCCCCTTTATTGGCAGGGCCACATGTACAGTGACGCCTGTGCTGGATGTGTGTGGGGTGAGTATAAGGCAGCCCGCAAGGAGTACTTGGTGCTGGCAACAACTTGAACAGTGGACACCAGTGCAACAGAAACAGAAAGCACCTGCATAACAGAGTCAACTGCTGAGCAACATGGAGGGAGCCGGAGCAAGTACAGAGGTCACCCAACATACAAACAGAAGTGTCCATGAGTTGCAGTGCCCTACGGTTGGGTCCCCAGAGCTGAGCGTGCTCATGTGAAGAAAATGTCTAGGAGCTGCAGTAGGGTAGTGTCACACCTGCATCATCTTCCTCATCGCCGTCCCCCACACAGCCTGAGGGGACATTGCTGCATGAGCTCTCCACAGCACATATCAAAAACAGTAATGGACAATGGTTCATGGTGCACAGAGCTAGTGGCACCTGGAGTGCTGAGCAGGGGATCAGGCAGAAGATGGCATCCACAACAGGTGCGAGCAACTCCGTCAGTCTGCCAGTACGACCATTTCGACACTGGCAGTTGGCGGTTGGAGTTGGTCCTGGCGGTGGTGGCGTGTGCCTCCTGCGGTGATGCGACGTCCGGGCAGGTCAGGATTCGATTTGATGTGTGAGCCCTGGTGGGCTGCATTTGAGGCTGGAGGCAGCGGGCAGAGCAGGGCCACAGACACATGGCGTTGTCATAGTGACACCAGGGCAGTTGTCAGTAGTGTTCGATCACCTCCGTGACGATGATCCTTTCACCCGCAGGACTGAAACGGGTCATCCTCTTACACCTCTCCTTGCGTGCAATAATATGTACTCTGCCATTGACAAATCAAGACTCTGTCCCACATGTGCGAACGACTCGAACACAGCATGGCCCAAGGGCAGTAGTCTGAGTGGGCCCACGGACACCTGTGGATGGACTGCTATGCAGACTTCGTGGCACCACATCGATGGGAGTATAGTGAGATCAAACATGATTGATGTTCTCTGCCATAGTGTAATCAAGACTCAGTTGCAAATGTGTGACCTACTTTTCTGCTGTGCATGCAGGTGGAGTACCTCAATGAGAAGGGAGTACAGCGGGCTGGTGTAGCGGAGGCTTTGATGATCTGAGGAGGCTGCCAGGTTCGTGGCACTCTGTCTTGGAGCTTGCACCGGCACGTTGTGGACCCTCATCGACATACGCCGGTGTTGGCAGGTGTGCATTGAGGCCTGGGTGCGCTGCGCCTGCCAGGACTTGTACAGGGTCCTGTGCCCTGGGGTGCAGCAGGTGCACAGGAGCGCAGGCAACACCACTCACGGTGATGGCGTTGGCCTCATGGCGGGGTGAGGGGCACCGCCCTGGCAGAGTCATTGGGCGTTCCGGAAGAGAACTATGCCCAGAGTTACGTACTTTTTATTCACACTCCTACGCTAGCCTGGCTTACGCCGGGCTAGCACACTCTGCTCACACTTACAGGGGGGGACGTAACAAGCTACATTTCTGGGATCTTCCCCAATGGCTGGGGTGACATGGTTGCGTCCACTGTCCACTGCACTCCATACACCAGCGGGGTATGTCGACATGGATATGTGTGGTCTGCATACTGCAGTCTGGCCATCGCTTCAACGCCACACTTGGCATTGTTTACATTGTCAACCATTGGTCAGTTGCACCCTTTGCGCATGCCTGGTCACCACCTCTTCAAACAATCTGCTTTCATGTGGCTGAGGTGCCATGCAGTTGATGGCTTATGTGCAGGGCTGGCCCAGGTTGCCAGAGTGAGTTGTGCTGTTGAGTCTGGTAGGTGGGCATGTTGTTTGGCATGTTGTATGTGAGTTTGTGGCGTGTGCATTCCCAGTGTTGTGAGTTGCATGGTTGTGGAGTTGAGGTGTGTGGTGTGTTCATTTGGTACTTGCCAACGAGCAGTGCATTTACGTAGGTGCCAGCCAGGAAGCGCCGGGTGATGATGGGCTGTCGGAAGATGTAGGACTCATGCACTCCGAATGGGTGGTTGGCATCGAGGTTGGTGGAGATTCCCAGGTGGCTGGCTGTGAGACTCCTTGGACTCTGGCGGGTGTTGGTTGGCAGGTCCCAGAGGCCAACAGGTGCGGCACAGCCAGCAACTTTGTATGTGGAGGGAGGTTGGCTGTCCGCTGTGTTGGTACCGTCGGCCTGTGGGCAATGGTCAGGATGCGTAGGATGGATGTCCTTTTGATCCTGTGGTGGGCTATGACATCCCCATGTGTTGGGTCTGTGAGGTTGGTGAGTTTTCAGCTGGTCGCTGTCTTATTCTGCGCTACCTCGGTGTTGGTGCATGCAGGGGGCGGGGTGGATTGTCCTTGGGGCGGTGGCGGTGGGTGTTGTTGTTATATTGGGGCTCCGGGCTGCATGATCAGTTGCCCGGGTGCATCTGTTGTTCTTCATGTTTGGCTCTGGCTTGTGCTCCCTTCTCTGTTGCCGGTTGTTGTCCGACTTTGCACCAGGTCAGAGCAGGTGTTAATTTCCTGCTGCTAACGCGCCTTATCGCATATTTTGTGATCTTGTCGCCGATGTGGCTGGTCGTTGAGAATGTTGTGGAGTGGTGTTGTGGATTTTTGCACAGAAACGCCTACTCTGCATCTCATTAGCGATAGTTGCCAGGGTCATCTGTGGCGATGTTTTTTGTGGCTGCTATCGCGGGTAAACTGGTACTATGGGCTGTTGGCACCAGCTTGTGAATAGGGTGATAAATTTATTGCGACTTTGGCTGCGATAAAGTGCCGTTAACTCGGCGATAGCTCCTTGAGAATATAGACCTATGTGTTTCAAATCATGAATTCTAGGCCCCAAGGTTTGCAGTGACAAAACAAAGAAGGTCTCACTGTCCCAGCAGGCTGCTGAGTACTCCAGCACGGATAAGCAACTCGTGGAGTTACAACTCTCTGCAGCCTAGCATTTCACAAGTATGTTTTACTCATTGAGCCTCATTTACAACAAAATAGCGCAACGCTGTGGCGCTAGCCATCATGCTACTCCACGCTGCATAATTTTCAAAGCACAGGGATGCGTAATATTAACAACAATATGACGCATCTGTGTGGTTTCCTCTGTACTGGCATACAATTGGATACCACGCTCCAGAACAGGCACCCTTGCGTCATGTTGCAAGGGTGCCTGCATTGCGGGGATGATTGTTTTTTGTGCAGGAAGAGACAGCATAAAAACAATCATTGATGGTGTTTTCCTCTTTTTATGAGTGGTGCAAAATGCCGCACACATATAGAGGAAAAAACGAGGGGAAATAAAAGTATTTATCCTCGTTGCGCCTCCTTACGCCTCCCAAGGGAGGCAAAGGATTCTGACGCATTCCCAGGTTTACGAAACTTTGTAAATCTGGGAATGCGGCTGAATCCATGGGTGTTGTGTGGGAACACTCATGTCATGACCATTTCATGCAAAGTGATGCGTGAAAATGCGCCATATTCACAAGGCGAGCACACTGCGCCACAGGTGCATCATAAAAAATTACGCACTGGCAGAGCTAGGGGCTTATAAATAAGCCCCTTTGAGTTTGAGCTTCCAAGAAGTAGTTACAGGGCAAATCTCCTGACACATACTTCCAGCATCTAAAGTGTAAGGAGGGTGGAGCACCGACTCAGACTAGCTCCATCTGGTTGCCAGTCAAGTTTTTGCTGTACTGACCTGTCCTGCCCCTTTCAATTTGGATGCTGCTGAGATTTTAACTCTGCCCGGAGCCATTATATTTAACACCCCAAAAGCAAACCTTCGATTCCATATTCGAAAAAGACTTGCCCACCAACCTGACGTTATGTGGCTGGCTTGTGCCTCGAGGGCGAGCAAGAGTTCACCCAACACTTGCGCACTTAAAGTCCAGTACTTAAAAAACATGTTTTGAGCCAGCCCCATGTCCAGCTGCTGCTGGGTGTGTTCCTTCTCCTCCTGCTCCTCCCTCCATACTGGGTGGGCAGCGCAACTTTTGCCCATTAAATGCTAGCCGCCCATGGTGCAAGCATACAAAGAAATTTGTCTTGAGGATTTTATTAATTTGTGGTTTGGCCCAGGTGAGGACGGGGTCAGTGTAATCATGACTTGTGGTCATGTACCACTTAAGACAATGAGCTAGTCTAGATGAAAAGAGCTTGTGCAAGAAGAGAACTTGTGTAAAGGGCTATTTTAACACAGCAGTTAAAAGTGGTTGCCTTACTGCAGTCATATGGCTGATGCAACTGTTTTGTTCCCATTCATATTGATACGGCGGAATTTCATGTTGGGAGTTTGGCTTGAGTGTTTCCCAGGATACCAGATGGAGTTATTTAAGAAGTGGGTCTGAATTATGTGGGGCAGGGGTTGCATCGGCCCCCTTCTTTGGGAAGGGCAGGTGTTGTAGGCTGGTAATTTTGGTCTGGCCGATCGATAGCCTTCCTTAAAGCCCTGTCGACTCCCCGGAGGTATTTTCCTATTCGGGAGATTACTTGTTGGTCTCCCTAGTTTAGGCAGATTAGAATAGCCTGTCTGCAGGACCGCACCCTGATTTACTCCAGAAAGGCTGCAGCCGTCGGCGCCGAAGGCTTAGATTAGACCTGCAAAGGCAGATGATGTGAATTGCGCCCTCCATTGTGGGACTGCCTGTCCTTCTGCGTCAGCCATGGTGCCGCATGGAAGGATGCCTAGGCAGTGTTTCAAGAAGTTTCCTTTTATCATGCAGCTAAAGGCCTCAACCAGGTATTGCTATGGATTTAGGAAGACATCGCTGTTTAACACCATACAGGCATGGGCACGTTTCTCGAGGGATGCCCTTTCACCCAGGGATGATGATAAGCTTGTTTTATTGAGGACTCTTGGAAAATTTCGAGGCTGGGCCAAGCAGACCACAGTGGTGCTAATCCAAACAAGTTGGCTGATCTTTTCAAGTAGTCTTTGGGCGCTGAATAAGATTTGTTGCTTATTTCCAGCCAGACATTGTGATTTATGGTGTACCTGTCACCGGACTTGAGCCTGTAGCATATGTTGGTAAAAGTGGCACACCTTGTGACTGACTGTTAGAAATGGGATTTCTGGTTGGCTAAGGCTTGCACCTAAGCCAAGCAGAAAGCAACCACTCTAGGGCAAGGGAGTTACACGCTGAAGATAACCCCTGCTCACCCCCTTGGTAGCTTGGCACAAGCAGTCAGGCTTATCCCAGAGGCAATGTGTAAAGCGTTTGCGCAACACACACAGCAGCCACACCCTAGGCGCACCACAAAAGAAACTTCACACAAGGTTATATATAAAAATAGCCTTTGTATTATCCAAAACACATTAGAATAGTAATCAAATTGGGCCACTGTCAGAACCATCAGGAAGCACATATAGTAAATGTAGAACACAACCAGTAAATACTGGCAAAACACTGTACTCAGCATTATATCCTGCAACATAAATCATATTATGCAATCAGCATCACATTAGGCGTAAAACACATTATGCGATAAGCATCACCAGCATTAACACATTATGCAATCACGTCATAAGCATAAATCACATTAGGGCCTGGCGCCCTACCAATCTAACACTGACCCCCCGGCCAACTGGCCTTCTCTCTGGGGCTCAAATGCCCTATGTCCAAAATGTCAGGGCTGGGCTACTAATGCAGCAGAATTCAAGTGCGCAATTCAGCTGGCGCCACTATGCCTCCTGGGTCCCCACTGGGACTCCTAAAAATGAACTGGCCTAAACGTTGCAGCTGCCGCTAATTGCTAAGGTGCAGCTGTGATTATAACTGTAGGCACTGGCACTCACTGTGTCCTCTTGGTCCCCACTGGCACTATCTAACAAAACGTTCCACCTTGGTGCAGCTGCCTGCTACGGCGGTGCAGCTGTGAATGAAGACGAAGAGGCACTGCCACTTCTGTGCCCTATGGACCCCCAATTGGGTCCTACAAACAAGTGTGGCCACGTTGAAGGGGCCTGCTCTCTTGCGGGACTGCTCAGGCACCAACAAGGTGCAACATCGAGCCCCCACTCACCGGGATCTGGGCAGGACTTCTCCGGTCCCGGGTGGCATGCATCAAAGTGCCCCCACTCACCGGAGCTTTCTGCTGGGACTCTGCTCCTTTCTGTGCTGGTCGCAGCAGCATGAGGAGCCAGCGAGGCTCCCCCTTCACTTGCCTTCACGCAGTCCCTCTCCTGGGACACAGGACTTCAAAGGGGAGCCCGCGAGGCTCCAGACGGCTCCTACGGTGGGTTGACTTCCTCTCCTGGCTCCTCTGGACGCTCCTGAGCTCCGCCCACAATCAGGAGGACACGCCTGACTTCCGGTGCTGAATCGGGCTGTGGATGTGATTTCTCCTTGGTGCAGGGTGGGCACCCGCCTCCAAATAAAAGCATTAAGTGGGGTGGGCACCCGTTCTAAAGGCACCACAATGCGGGTTGGGCACCCGCCTTTAAAATATTTATAAAAAGGGGTAGGCTCTCGCTCGGCTTGGCAAAATGCGGGGTGGGCTCCCACTAAAGAAAACCAGCCACGGGGTATCCCATACCCGGGGATTCCCTCAGGGCATGTCACAGCCCGGCGCTGCTAGGCCACACGCCGTCTTAGAACAAAAAGCAAAGTGCTCACAAGGCACTTGAATCCAAAGTCCTTAGAGGTTAAGGGGCAAAGCTGGGCACAGGCAGGCCAGCACACAGGGCCCTCCAGCAAAGAGGCAGTCCCTCGTGGCAGTTCTGCCTGAGACCCAGCAGCAGCAAGCCCCCCCAAGTACAGGAACAACACCACATTTCATGGGGTCACAGCCCCTATATTTATATGACATCTTGGCTTTGTCTGCCCTGGCACAGGGCTTGGGGAACCAGCTAAAACTGGTTCAGGGGAAATTGGAGAACTTTGTTTACCAGGCTCCTCTTCCCCCTTGTCAGGAGGGGGCTCGTCATCAGACACACCACAGGGGGGATGGAGCCAGCATTGTACAGGCTAGGCACAGACCTATTCAGGGACCAGGGACTTCTCCTCCCACTTCTCCAAATGCAGATGTCCCATTCACCCTAGTGCCGACTCACCCTGCCCCTCCTGGAGCCACACACACCTCACCAGCCCCTGTCACTCAAAAGCCAGACATGCAATCCACATCAGGCAGGCAGACACATAGCATAGAGAAATGCCAACTTCTAAAAGTGGAATTTCTAAAATAGTTATAAAAATATGCGCACACCATTGTGCAGCATTTATTATTAGCATTCTAAATATACTAAACTTGACCACGCTGCTCCTCTCATATCAGGAATTACCACTGAAACACTTATCAGGGAATCCCCAATGCATTCCTATGGGAGGGCAGCCTCACAGTAGGGAGAAACCAAAATGGCTGTTTGTCACTACCAGGGCATGTCACACACTTAAGGTACATGCCCTACCTTTTACCTACAATGCACCCTGCCCATAGGGCTAGCTAGGGCCAGCTTAGGGGAGACTGACATGCAGTAAAAAGGGGGGTCACAGACATGGCACACACTTTCAGTAACACGTCACAGCGGCAGTAACACTGTGCGCACAGGCCCTGCAATGGCAGAGGCCTGAGATAGGTTTGAAAGACTACGTTGGTGGGTGGCGCAACCAGCGCTGCAAGTCAACCAGTAGCATTTAATTTACCAGCCCTGGGTATATGAGATACCACTTTACAAGGGACTGACAGGTAAATTAAATAGGCCTGTCAGGTGTACACTGGACAGCTGTGCTAAAGTGCCCAGAGTCCTAGAACCACCAACATCATATCAGAGAAAAGGCTAGGAGAAAGGCAATAAATGTAGGGATGACCCTGCAAAAAGGGCCAAGTCCAAAACTGACTGTTCGACTAGACGAAATTCCAGCCTGATTTGGCCTGGTGGGGTGTATTTGGGAAATTGTTCCCTCTGGATTCTTACAGTGGTTTTGTCCTGGGTTTTTGAGTCCCTCCCCAAAGGGCCTTGCTTCTTTATGCCATGGTTGGCACCACTTTTGCCCTTGCTTTTTCTAAGGTGGGGCTCTACGACAGCCTGTTCAGGTTTCTAAATACAGCCTTTATCCCGGCTGGCAGTGCAAACCCTTTCCTTTTGAGGTCTTGCCTAGTGACGCAGCGCATGTGCTGTCGCTTGCGAGATTTATTGTTGTTGATTTATCTTCCGAAGCGGGGGTGGAAGCTCCACCTATGCTTCTTATTGGCGCTGTTCCCAAATTCGTGCTTTTCATTGGGAGGGGGGGCATGTTTTGTTCCCTCCCTGTCTCCTGCTCGGCATGCCTGCCCAGACAGGAGATGTGCAAGCGTCCAGACAGGATATGTGTACGCGTATGGTGTACACGCGCATGGCGCGCTTTCACTTTCTTTTGTGTGGCGGCGTTTCAGCACAATGCGCGCATGGCACGTTTTCACTTTCCCTCCCCCCGTCGGGGCCCAACGCTGGCTGCAACATGTCTCTTTTTTCCGTACTTTATTTTATTGTTTTGAAAGCTGCGACTTTGCAAAGGTTGTTTTTGTTACCTCAGGGTGCCTGGACTTTCCATCGACGAGGGCTGAAGATGTGGGTGGTGCATCAGTCTTGCCGCTTGTGTGCTTGACACAGTCTGTTACAAAACTTTATAAATACCCCAGCCTCTACGCCGTGATGGTCTAGTAAGCCAAATTCCCGGCGAACTTGTGCCGGTGATGCTGAATTCGGAAGATGGAATGCACGTTTAAAAATTTTAGTTATCAGTTTATTTAGAAGAATGTTTGTGGTTCCCTTCATGATCTCTTGTCCATATGTCAGGGAATTAGATGTTTTTGCCTTCATCACTTTTAACAGTGGGATAAAGCTGGGACCTAATAGTTTTTTTTGACAGTTTTGTTGCTGCTGCCTCTAAAGCCAGAGCGTTGGTCCTCAGTGCATATTTTTGCTTAGCAAATGAGCTTCTGGAGTCCAAAAATATTCCCAGATACTTAAAGTGAGGTGTTGAGTCAATTTTTACATTGTTGAAGTACCACCCTCCACGCGACTTCTTGGGTTTCCCAAAGGTGATGGTTTTTGTTTTTGATAGGTTTAGCTCTAAGGGGTTGTTTTCAGTGTGGGGGAGCAGTTCATCTAGTAGCCTCTGTAAGCCCACCTTCGTGTGGCTGAGCAGCACCAAGTCGTCGACGTATAGGAGTTTGCTGATTCGTACTCCATCTAATTGAGGGGGATGACAATTAAAGCTGTCAAGGATTGGCGAAAGGTCCGATATGAACAGGTTAAAAAGGAGTGGGGCCAGCACGCAACCTTGTTTTACTCCACTGCTGGTCTCAATCTTCCTGGAAACATGGGAGCCTTCGCCCAGCTTGATTCTTATCCATGTTTTAGTTGAACTATTGCTAGTAGCAAGGATTGGGGAACTCCCCAGCCTTTTAGTTTTTGCCACAGTAGGTCCCGGGGCACGTGATCGAAGGCTGCTTTGAAGTCCACAAAGCAACAGTGCAGTTGAGTTTGTTGGACGGTAGCTTTCTCTATTAGAACAGATAATGTCAGTAGGTTGGTTGTTGTTCCAGATTTGGCCACAAAACCTGTTTGATTGAATGGGAGGTGCTTTGTTTCGTTTGCCCAGGTCAGGAGATCTTCCAATAGCATACTGGCGTTGTATTTAGACTCGACGTCAAGGAGGGCTATCATTCGATAGTTACTACGGTTGTTTCTCTTCCCACTTTTGTAAATGGGGTGGATGATTGCACCTCTCCAGGAGTCAGGGACTTCGTAGTTTGATCGAAATTCCAAAAACAGGGGGTTCAAATGGTCTGACCAAAATTCGGCTTCCGTTTTGAACATTGCCTGAGGGAGACCGTTTGGACCTGGCGCACCATCAGCCCTGGCTTTCTTTATAGAGCGTAGGATCCTGTACTTTATTCCTTCAGGTGTCACCGTTGGCTTTTCAGTGAATAAGTTAATGTTGTTCCTACTTGTGTGAACGGGCTCTTTGGGTGTGCTAATGGGTAAAGGTCTTGGTCGCGGTCGTGTTTGATTTGCGGCCTCCGGTGAAGGTATCATTGAGTTATTTATGTTTGGCGAAGTGAGGCTGTTGTTTTTGTAATGAATGATCTTAAAGTGAGAGGATAAGAAGTAGATCCATTTGTCAGCACTGATGTTTGCATTTCCGTGGCCATTTCCGCCTCACTGACTCCTGTTTACCATGGACCAGAATTGCTTTGAATTTGATTTCCTGCTTTCATGGAAGAGCTTCAGCCAAAATTGATCGGAGGCTTCTCGTTTTTCCCTGCATATGGGGGACTCAAAGGCTGCTTAAGTTTGCTTATAATTGAGAAATTTTGTTTTGTTGTCTGGGCTCTTCCTTGATTGCTGAAGGGCTCTTATTTCTGTGAAGCTTTAGCTTTTTTGTTGCTGGTAAAATGTGTGATTGAAATACCTGCTGCCGAGTTTTCCTCTTTGCGGGCACTGCATATAACAATTGGTTGGTAAAATTTGCCCAGCTACTAATAGCCGTCGAGTCAATGTCTAGTTGTTGATTTAGCAGTGCTCTGCTTTTTTCCATCAAAGATGGGGCCATGTCGACTGACCATTTCAATCGTTTTAAATTCTCTGTGTATGTGCCTCCATGAGTGTAGACTAGCTCCTGGTGGCGAGGTGTTTTCGGGAGTATTGTTATTATTTGAGGACAATGGTCGCTATCGCCTTGTGGTGCAATGTAGTAGTTCTCAATCAGTGAGAGAATTTCTATGCTCCCTAGAGAAAAATCCAGGAAAGAGAAAGTTCGGCCATCAGATCGTGTCCAGGTTGGAGGTTTATCCATAGGGAAACGACCATTCAGGACGGTGTAACCAATGCTGGTGAGCTGGGTAACTGCGTACTCCCCCAATTTAGATGGTCTATTGTCAGTGGGAATTGACTGTGAGACGAAGGTGCCGATCACGATCCGGTAAAAACCGGGTACGAACCGTCGGACGGAGCATATTCACCGTCCGACGCGTACCCGGTCAAAAAAATATACAAACATGGTGTTAGAAGGCGACCTCAGAGGGGCCCGGAGGGGGCCCTGACTGCCCTGAGACCCACCCTCAAAGTATCGTAGCCGGGCACTGGTGAGAGATTCCTCCGGGAGGAACTTCGTATCTAGGATCGCACACTCGGCACCACACGACAGAGGGACACCACACAAGGAGTTCTTACGAGCAAATCTTTATCAAGTTAGAGTAGTAGGATCTTTATGATCTGCACGGCAAATATGTACAAGCAGAGCGTGGGCTCTCAGAGTCTGGGAGGGGGGTAGCGGGACAGTCTTTGGGGATATGGATCAAATGCAGGAGCGTACCTGGCGCACAGCTCACAATCCTCGAGCTGGGGGATACACTTGTCGTCGTGGGGTCCGGCGGGACCAAGAGAGTCTGCAGGAGCCGCGAGTCACTCAGCTAGGCTCAGATACCAGTTCGGTGGTCTTACGATCTTCGAGGAGCCGCGAGTCACTCAGCAGGGCTCAAGCACAAGTTCGGAGGTCTTACGATCTTCAGGGAGCCGCGAGTCACTCAGCAGGGCTCAAGCACAAGTTCGGAGGTCTTACGATCTTCAGGGAGCCGCGAGTCACTCAGCAGGGCTCAAGCACAAGTTCGGAGGTCTTACGATCTTCAGGGAGCCGCGAGTCACTCAGCAGGGCTCAAGCACAAGTTCGGAGGTCTTACGATCTTCAGGGAGCCGCGAGTCACTCAGCAGGGCTCAGGTGTTCCAAGGCGAATCTGCCGGACGGTCCCCGAGCGCCCCTTGTTATAGGGCGACCCTTCTTTGATGTCCGGAGTCTGTGCAGGCAGGGGTCTTGTCACCTGGGGGGTTGCTTGTTGGGGTTTCCTGCTATTGTCTTTTGATCCTTCCAGTGCCGGGTCGGGAGGAGTCCCAGACACCCAGCAGGCGTGGAGCCAGCCCTCGGGGAGGCCGGCAGGTCGATCGAAACCCACCGTTCCAGGGATGGGCAGAGGTGTGATAGAAACTGCTCCTCCCTCTCTCATCCCAAGGGGAGCGCGATGTGCTCCAGCCGGAGTGGTGCCTCTAGGCCAGGGTCGCGCTGGGGCCGGGCAGCCATCTTGGTGCATGAAGTGGGCACGCGGGCCCGGGGTGGCCGAAGGGAGGAAGGCCATGGACGGGGATGTCCGGGTTGGGTGCGTGTGAGTTCTGGTGGGGAGGATCGGCTAGGCCGTGGGTTTGGGGGCTGTGTGAGGTGCAGGGGTCGGGTCTAGCTATGGTGCGATGGCCGGGTCTAACACATGGAATTACGATTCGCACAGAAATACCATTTCCGTACGAATCGTACAAAACCCCGACCGACAAAAATAAACATACAAATGTGATCCGGGAAAGCGCCGACGTGACGTCGGGACGCACGCAGCCTGCCATTCACAAACCAGGAATTACGATTCGCACCGACGTCATCCCGCACGGTGAATATTTTCCGGCAGCCAAAAACTGCCGGGAAATCAGGACGACGCGAACAAGGAGTACCTGCACGCGACGGACAGACATGGACCCGAACCTACGTGTCATCCCAGCCCTCATAGCAGTCGACCTCCTCTACAGGTTACGACGCAGACGCCGCAGAAGGTCAGAACAACAAAGGGAGGGGGGAAAGGGGGGGGCAGGACCAGGGGCAGGCCACAAAACCCCCACCAAAGTCACACAGCACACATGCCCTGGACATACCTGACCCCCAGGCCCTGGTCACTACGAGGGGGTGGGGGCGTGTCCAGCAAAGCCAGCGTCCGCCACAACGGAAGTGCTTGACGACGCGAACCGGCAACACAATACAGGTACGTCCTGTACCCACGCCTTAAGAGCGTGGGTACGAGTCGTACCACGCCCACACCTACGTCACCCCAACAATGGCGGGACGGCTGTACCCACGTGGCAAAGGCCTGGGTACGGCCCGCACAAGCATCACATAGCGTGGGGACGGATATGTACGGACCGTACCCCCACCCCCGTATGCATGGAGCGTACCCCCAACCCCAACAGTGCAAGTACGACCCGTACCCTCACCCGCGTACGTATGGAGCGTACCCCCACCCCTACAGTGTAAGTACGACCCGTACCCTCACACGCGTACGTATGGAGCATACCCCCCACCCCAACAGTGTAAGTATGACCCGTACCCACACCCGCGTACGTATGGAGCGTACCCCCCACCCCACAGTGTAAGTACGACCCGTACCCACACCCGCGTACGTATGGAGCGTACCCCCAACCCCAACAGTGTAAGTACGACCCGTACCCTCACCCGCGTATGTATGGAGCGTAGCCCCACCCCAACAGTGTAAGTACGACCCGTACCCTCACCCGCGTACGTATGGAGCGTACCCCCCACCTGTTAGACATGGCACCTTGGCGTGAGTTTCCCTTCCACTTTTTGATGGTGTGCCTCGATTGTTTTGCTGGTGTTGTCCGCTCAGGGCACTGCGCCACGGCTAATCCGTGCCGCAGTGCAAGTGCTCCCTAAGTAAAGTGTACCTGTAATTGATGTCCCTGATTGGTTTATTGGATTCACTGTCAGTCCCCAGTAAAGTGCACCAGGGGTGCCAGGGCTTGTGAATGCCAATGCTGCTGGTGGGCTTGCAGCGCTGGTTGCGCCACCCACAGAAAGCGGCTTTGTAAAATGTGTCTAGGGTCTGCCACCGCAGACCCTGCGTGCAGTCTGGGACTGTCGCGCTGACTGCGCAAGTGCCCCCACTTGCCAGTCCCTAAACCTTCCCTTACCTACATATTAGCCACCCCTCTGGTAGGCCCACGGGCAGGGTGCATTGTAGGCATAAGGTAGGACATGCCCTGATGTGTGGGGCATGTCTTAGTAGTGAATTACAGCCCTTTTCGTTTTTCACTATTGAAGGCTACCTGCTCTCCATAGGCCAGAATGGGCTGCTGGAGTCGCTACACGCTGTGACCCCAGTGGACTCATAGAGCATGGTAGAATGTCAAGTTTAGTATGCCTGAACTCAGAATAATAAAATACTTCTTGTAGCCAAGTTTATTTTAATATCCTGGGTTTGTAAATACTACTTTTAGAAAGTTAGTATTTACTGACCTGACCATCTCAGTCCGCCTCTGCTGTGTGTGTGTGTTCTGCCTAGCAACAGTAAGGAGCAGGGTTGGGGAATCCCCAGAGACAGGTTGGCTGCCAGGTGGTGGGTAGAGAGGTGACACCTGGATGGGTGGGAGGAGTACACCTTGACTCTTGAATAGACCTGTGCTCTGCCACCACAAAGCCGGCGCCGCCCCCTGTGGAGCGGCTGATGTCTCTGCCCTGCTGCTGAAAGGAAAGAGCAGAGTCACCATAACAAAGTGCTCCAGAACTGGACTGAGCCAGGCCCAGGCCCCCTGGCGCTAAAGAACAAAAGAATCATGGTATAAAAGTAGGAGCCTGGCTCCTAAGAAATCAGAATCCTGTTTACCACAAAGAACCTCTGCCCGACTAGAAGGAGAAGAAGACGCTGGAGGAGCTGGCCTGCTGCTTGCCTTGCTGAGAAAGGAGAGGAAGAGACTACTGAAAAGACTTTGCTGCTTTGTGCTTTAAACATTCTCCAAGGGCTTGATCTGAGCTTGCCCCCTGAACTGAACCCCAGGACCAGTGGGTTCTCTGTGCTTTTGCTCGTCCTCCAATTCGAGCCGTGTGTGCATCCCGCTGGAAAGAGACTGCGCCCCTCATCGCCCCTCCTAGGGCCGTGACACTCAGAAGCTTGCCTGCCTCAAACCCGTGAGAGCCCCGCTCCGTCCAGAGCCGCTCTCTGTCCCCGGGCCAGGCCGCCTGCATCCCTGTCACCGCCTGCTACTGGAGCGCGCTGACCGCGCTATCACCCCTCCCGCCGGAAGCCGTCCGACGACTGTGATCTACGCCGGGTCATCCAGCTGCACTGACCGTGCCCTGTGACCCCGCTTCGCTATCCCCGGACATCTCAGGCCGCGCCGTCCCCGCTGTGGAGACCCCCCTGCACCGCCGTGCTAAAGGGTCGCTGGCCGCGCCTGCCTTCTTGCCCACACCTGCTGATTGAGGACCCAAGAGCACTTCTTAAGCTGAGAGTCGCACCGACCGGTGCCGACTCTCCACATCACGAAAGAAGTTCCAGTACCGGGCTCGGGGCCCGCAATGCCTTATTTCCCCGTTCGCAGGAGCCGATCTCTGTGAGTACTGGAACCACAAGTAACATTTGCAAGAGACTGCAAAGAATCTAGTTGAGACTACGAACAAAGAACATTTGCCTGCTTTACAACCTGGTGGCATAGCGAAAACGTTATTGGTCTTGTGATAAGACTGCTGAGATATATATACCTATTTTTACATAAAGAAGCGTATTTTTCTACATATCCAAGGCTGGTGTCCGTTTCTGGGGGGATTGATGTATTTACTGTGTGTATGATTGTAAGTGCTTAACCAACAACGCCTGAGGAATCGCCTTGGCTGCTCACGCCACGCACCTAGAGGGTGAGCAAGGGTCATTCGCGAGGGGTTATCCTGCGCCCTGACGTGGAGGAGAGGGTTCCTGCTTGACACAAGGGCAACCTTGGGCCAACCAGAGATCCCCGACTCTAACACCACCCCAACAGTGTAAGTACGACCCGTACCCTCACCCGCGTACGTATGGAGCGTACCCCCACCCCAACAGTGTAAGTATGACCCGTACCCTCACCCGCGTACGTATGGAGCGTACCCCCACCCCAACAGTGTAAGTACGACCCGTACCCTCACCCGCGTACGTATGGAGCGTACCCCCACCCCAACAGTGTAAGTACGACCCGTACCCTCACCCGCGTACGTATGGAGCGTACCCCCACCCCAACAGTGTAAGTACGACCCGTACCCTCACCCGCGTACGTATGGAGCGTACCCCCCACCCCAACAGTGTAAGTACGACCCGTACCCTCACCCGCGTACGTATGGAGCGTACCCCCCACCCCAACAGTGTAAGTATGACCCGTACCCTCACCCGCGTACGTATGGAGCGTACCCCCACCCCAACCGTGTATGTACGGACCGTACCCCCACCTCGTATGCATGGAGCGAACCCACACCCGTGTATGTTCTAAGCGTACATATCCTGAAATAGGAGAGGTGTGTGCAGAGTCCTCCCAGCAGTGCCCAGACGCAGGAGGGGTGGGTGCACAGTCCTCCCAGCAGTGCCCAGACACAGGAGGGGTGTGTGCAGAGTCCTCCCAGCAGTGCCCAGACACAGGAGGGGTGGGTGCAGAGTCCTCCCAGCAGTGCCCAGACGCAGGAGGGGTGGGTGCAGAGTCCTCCCAGCAGTGCCCAGTCACAAGAGTGGTGTGTGCAGAGTCCTCCCAGCAGTGCCCAGACGCAGGAGGGGTGGGTGCAGAGTCCTCCCAGCAGTGCCCAGACGCAGGAGGGGTGGGTGCAGAGTCCTCCCAGCAGTGCCCAGAGACAGGAGGGGTGGGTGCAGAGTCCTCCCCGCAGTGCCCAGAGACAGGAGGGGTGTGTGCAGAGTCCTCCCAGCAGTGCCCAGAGACAGGAGGGGTGTGTGCAGAGCCCTCCCAGCAGTGCCCAGAGACAGGAGGGGTGGGTGCAGAGTCCTCCCAGCAGTGCCCAGACGCAGGAGGGGTGGGTGCAGAGTCCTCCCAGCAGTGCCCAGACGCAGGAGGGGTGGGTGCAGAGTCCTCCCAGCAGTGCCCAGAGACAGGAAGGGTGTGTGCAGAGTCCTCCCAGCAGTGCCCAGAGACAGGAGGGGTGGGTGCAGAGTCCTCCCAGCAGTGCCCAGACACAGGAGGGGTGGGTGCAGAGTCCTCCCAGCAGTGCCCAGACGCAGGAGGGGTGGGTGCAGAGTCCTCCCAGCAGTGCCCAGAGACAGGAGGGGTGTGTGCAGAGTCCTCCCAGCAGTGCCCAGAGACAGGAGGGGTGTGTGCAGAGTCCTCCCAGCAGTGCCCAGACGCAGGAGGGGTGGGTGCCTAACACTCACAGCAGTGCCCCTGCAAAGAAAAGGGTGGAGTACCCACAGATCCAATGCCCACAAATGTCAGTCAGGTGCACAAAGATCCTGCAGTACATGTACCACATGTGTGCGAGGCTGGAAGTATACATATGCATAGCGCCAAAAAGAATACATGTACACATGAAGTCATGGCAACAGTCTACATACACAAGTACAGTGACCACCAAGGACGCCACGAATGATGCAGGTGGAGACATCGCTCAGCATGCATGGGCCAAGTCTAACGAGTCCGTCACACACCCAGCCAATGTAGACACAGCTCTGCACCACATATTGGAAAGACCCTGCAGGGAAGAAGTCAGGTTACACAGAGGAAGGAACACACCTTGGGACGATGTCACCATGCAGTAACTGCTTACATGAACAAAGTTATGTAGCCAACAGCTTGTGATGGCACACAGATACCAGGATCCACCCTATGACCAGCACAAGACGACAATTCCCACACACCCAACACATAATCACCACCCAAAATAATGGGGCAGGTCGACCAACAGCAATACCAGACAGACAGTAGTGTACTAAGGAAAAATAATCAGCATCCAAAAATATGTTTGTCCCTTGAAAGTTCAAAAAGTACAATGCCCATAGGGCAATCCAAAGTTCCAATCCAGGTGGGGGACACAGTGGGACGCGTGTCCCCTAGCTTGCCTGCACAGTCAGACCCCTTCATCTTCCAGAGTGGGGAGGGCATCATGTGGGGGGGGGGGGGAGGACCAGGCACCGCAGGGACATGAGGGCGAAGGGTAGGCGTCGTGGGTGCAGGGATGAAGGACTCCACCACAGGGGGTGGGGCAGGGCCAAAGGCGGAGGCGAGGATGGCGCTGCACACCTTAGCAAGGTCCTCCAGCGACTCCCCTGCACCTGAAGGAACCACAGGCCCCAAGGAGGGGGGGGGGGGCGGAGGGATGGGTCGCAGCGCCACTGGGGGAGGGGGTGGACAGGGGGGGGGACTCAACCACCCTGACCGGGGACTCCCTTGACCGCTTGCGGGGTGGTGTCACAGTGGGACTCAGGGACAGAGCGGCCATGAAGGAGTCTTTGCCGGATATGTGGCCAGGAGAGCTGAGGGGAGGGGATTTGGAGGGAGTGGATTTGGTGGAATGCGGACTCCCACTCTGGCTGCGTGACTTACGTTTGCCCCCCGACCCAGTGGGTGTGCCTACTTCACCCTGTGTGTGCGTGCCAGGAGGTGTGCGTATGACCTTCCCTGCTGGTGTGGTGCCTGTGTCTGTTGTGGTGGGTGCATGCTGACGTCTGGGTGTACGTGGGACAGGCATGGGAGTGGGAAGTGTGGATGGGTCAGGGCTAGGGGGTTGGACGTAGCGCTGCAGGAGACCCACTGCTGCAGTCAGTGTCGAGTCAATGGACCTCAGCAAGTTGCGTTGGTCAGCCTGCGATGAAAAAATGCCCTCCAAGTATGCCTCCATGTTGTTCAGCACTTGGCTGTGGCCATGGAGGACATTAAGCATCGCAGCCTGACCAACCTGCAACTGCCGCTGGATGTCCACAGACTCTGCATTGGCGGCAGCAGTGGAGAAAGGGGCAGGGGGTGCGGTGCCTGGCAGGAAGGAGACATGTGGTGACCGGGCACGCTGGGAAGGGACACGAGCAAGTGGGAGGCGGCTGATGGCAATGGAGGGGGCGGGGTGAGATGTTGTGCTGCTCTCAGCTGCTGGTGCAGCCTCCGCCCACTCGGAGAGATCATCCTCGGACCCGTCAGCTTCATATTCTGTCGTGCCAGTGGACAGGTCCTCGGCCTCGCTCTCCTTCGCCTCAGTTCCACTCAATGTGCCAGCCACGATGTCAACGCTGGCACTGGTGCTCGGTCCCTCCGCTCCGTCTGTGCTCATGTCTCCCGCCGTGTCCCCCGACGATGCTGTGGGCAAGGTGAAGAGACAGCAATTAATCATACACCTGTATACATATGTCACATGAGTCCAATCTACATAGGTTACAGTGCATAGCCTGAAAAGAAAGATCAGTAACATCTACAAAACAAGGTACAGATGTAGGGCATGCAACACACAGTTGGTTGACCCACCATGCCACTGAAAAACCATGGAGAGCATGACACAATAGCAAATGACATGAAATGGAGTTTGACAGAGGAGGCAGGCCCTGGGGACAATCCAGCACTGCATCTGCACCACACAGCGTTGCCGAAAATAGGGATGAGCAGGGACCATATCCATGAACTTGAGGCACATGCTGCATAGGTAATACTGAAAACATGCCCAACATGACTGGCTCACTGCACCTTGAGTGTATGTCCAGACAAACATCACACACTGGCCAGACCTAGCAAGGAGATTTCAGGTTTTGACTAGTAGGCTTTGCACGCACCAACCACCCCCTACATGAGACAATTTGTTGAGACACAGGTGGCACTTACATCTCTTAGTCTGGGTGAAATACACAGGGGCTGCATAAATGCAAGATTGGACGCCAAATACCCAAGGTGCGCCTGTCCAAATAATCATGTACAAATGGTCATCATCAGATGATTGTAACAAGACACACAGGCACTGGCCACCGTGAGTATGAACAAGGAAAATCAGGTCAGGCTGTACAGTGGACACTTGTACTACATTTTACGTCAATATACATGGTGCCAGGGGACAATGGCACAGAGCACAACCTATGCTGTAGACACTGAGAGTGTCCACGTTTTGTGATGACACACATGACACCTAGGAAAATATGCCCCAGGGGACAGTAGTGGCCACACAACTCCATGGTCCTGAATGGGAATGACTGCAACACATGCCACCATCCCTGCACTATGCGTATCGCACACTCATGCACATCATGTCACAGGCCACAACATAGGACATGCGTGCTGTAAGGCATGACACTTGAGAGACTAACTCCCATGTCTGGACTCAGCATCAGTGCCCACTGACATGGAACCCACATGTACTGAACTGGACAGGGCACAGGCAAGGTCCCAAAACCTGTTACACAACACCCCCACACATGATGCTACAGGCATAGTTCACGTGGAGAAAGCGCCAGCCTACATTACCTTGTGAAGGAGTGACTACACACAGACCAGGGAACACATTGCAAGGAGGGGAAGGGAGGCAGGAGAGCACCGCTATACTGTGGGTAACTGGATCTGCACAGCACCTTTAAACCCTGGCAGTGTATCCATGCAACTGTGCACTTACAAATGCTGGTGACACACAACAAACACACATGTACCTACCCCCTTCCTGCTGCTGCTTCTCCTGTAAGCGCCTGTCCAAGTCTGGAAATACCACCGCCAGCACACGCTTGTGGATGTGGGTCAGACGGCGGCGCCCGCGGTTCTTATGGGTCTCAGGTGAGTCCCCCAGCAGGACCCGTGCGATCCTCCGCGTCCAGCACCGGATATCCTGCCAGCGTTTCCTCACCTGGGCCAGGCGCCGCTTGCGACCCTCCGTCCTCCTCACGGCACTGACGGCGTTCATCCATATCTGCTTCTTGGCAGAGGCGCCTACCTGTGAGGATGAACAAGTGACACTACATCAATACACCAGGCACATGTCACAGAGAGACATATTAGAACAAATTTGCTGTTTACAACAAGGCATAGTATGCATCCAACGCATTGCACCTTTGTCATAGGGACATGATCCTCTGGGGAAGGGCAAAAGCAGTACGTGCCATTGAAAGTACACAGGTGGAATGAGGGCAACGACACAATCAATAATCCAGGCTCACACTGTGCATCAGAAGGTACACCAGGATAATGTGCAGCACCTCTAAGCAGTCACATGCCACAGGCCACTGACGCTACCGCAGCAGAGTACACAGACACACACAGGCACAGGACATTCACCTGCCATTGCCAAATGCAGCGACAAACCTCACTCTGCACATGTGCCACTAGACGGGGGGGGGGGCTCACAGGTGTGGGGCTGGCTCTGCACGTCAGACACACAGCACTGCTCCCTGCTCACATCACATGGGCAGGGGATATCCATCCCTCATGCAGCCCGGCTGCCACACTCCACATATGCACCCACCCACATGACAGGGGACTTACACACACACCGATGTCCAGGGTACGAACACATCATGTGGACATTCTCAGCACAGGTACACAGAACTAACACACATCTGTGGGTACAGTCACCTGTCACACTGGGCTGACCACATAATAAAATGAGGACTGTAGAGGCTACATTCCCAGGAGGACAAGACAGGCAGAATGTGGCATGCACCATGCAGTGATTGTCACAGTAAACACAATGCAAGTGAGGACGGCAGACATGCACCACAGCATGCACTGGCTGGGAGACATCAGGGACCCCCCCTACAGTACATAGCATGTGGGTCACACCTGGACACAATGCCAGAAGTCAGTCACAAACAAGGGACACAGTCTGTGCTAGTAGACTCTGCACTCACCTGATACCCTGGTCGCCCATACAGCAGGGGGTACTGTGGGAGGATCACATCCAGCAAAGCCAGGTTCTCCTCCAGGGTGAAAGGCTGTGACCTCTCCACAGACCTTGACATGGTTACAGGGAATCAGTAGCAGCAGCTGGGTCGTCGAATCCAAAGATGTGCAGGCAAGTGCTCCCTCATGGGACCTGGCTGCCTTATATCTGCCTTGCTGGCCGTTTCATGCACAGGAGTACAGAGTGATTGGTTATTCACATTTGCATCCTATGTTTCCTCCAATCCCTTCAAACCTAGCACAGTCAGTGGGTTCTTATTGTGTTTTTTTCTTGAGCATGATGTCAACTCCAGAACCACATTGCAACAAAGTAGATTCATTCAAACTGACTACTGCTGTGCACCTGCTGAAAAAAATTCAAACTTTAAACTTGGTCTCCATGACAACCAGCATGCATGTAGGCCTTTATACTTGTCCCTCATGTGTCCCCTATGTAATTTTGAGTTTCACACACAGGTACGGTGCGTACCGGGGCCCTAGGGCACCACAAATGCATAGCAACGGCCCGTACAAGCGTGTGTACGGTCCGTATCACTATGGGTGTGCTCGCGTATGCGTACCCATAGTGATAGTGAGCGTACGCACGCGTGTACGGTCCGTACCACTATGAGTACGCATACGCGAGAACACCCATAGTGATAGTGAGTGTACAGGCGTGTGTACGGTCCGTACCACTATGAGTACGCATACGCGAGAACACCCATAGTGAAAGTGAGCGTACGCACGCATATACGGTCCGTATCACTATGGGTACGCATACGCGAGAACACCCTTAGTGGTACGGACCGTACACGCGTGCATACGCTCACTATCACTATGGGTGTTCGCGCGTATGCGTACTCATAGTGGTACGGACCGTACACGCGTGCGTACGCTCACTTTCACTATGGGTGTTCTCGCGTATGTGTACCCATAGTGGTACGGACCGTACACACGCCTGTACGCTCACTAGCACTATGGGTTTTCTCGCGTATGCGTACTCATAGTGATACGGACCCTACACGCGTGCGTACGCTCACCATCACTATGGGTACACATACGGCAGCACTCCCATAGTGATAGGGAACGTACACAGGCCCTCTGAGCGAATGTACGGTGCCTTTCACACATCACAGTGGTGACAGGCAGCACACAGGAAGGAATAGGGCTGACATACTTGTCCATGGATGGACATCAAGGCATTGTCTGGGCAGTACTACATGTGTGAGGCACAGGTGTGAAAGGCTGTGATGTGGCACATTACTCCTGAGTCGAGAAGGCACCAGATGTATGATGAGATGTGTACAGATGTTATGTGTGACGGTGCAATGTGTGCCAGGCATGCCCTTAACTCCTTTGACATGTATGCATGTCGTACTGCACACTTGGGATGAGCATCACTGGCATGGCACAGTCAACAACACACGCAAGTGTCCCCTGATGGCCGCTACAGGGGTTACCACACCAGACATGTGACTACCCACGGTGCATGATGTGACTATGTTATGTATGTGTGGGGTGTTCCCATTAGCTTGATGTTGGAGCTCCCTCAAAAGCATCAGCTGTTGCAGCAACCAACATGTGTCTGTGTGAAGATGGACATGGCACACTGTTACGCACACCAGGCCACATGTGGTATCGGATGTGAGGTGCGTATGTATGCATGGGACACGGAGTAGCGTAACAAGGACATGTCTGCATCCTCTCTATGAATGTGTGGTGAGTCATTACATGTACACCTTATTGGCAAGGTGTGTGGGCTGTCCTAGTGTAATGTCATGTGACCTGTGGCTCTAGTGTTCCGCTACCAGTCTCTGAAATCGACATCCTACTGCTGCTGATGTGTTGATGTATGTCACTCCTGTGTTGCGTCTGGCTGTTCACTTACACTGGGACACAGCTAATCCCATGCCATGGCATGTGGAGGTTCACAATCTCCATGTGTAGCTGGGTCTTGGTAGGAGTGTCACCTGGCAGCCATACGTGTCCAGGGCATGTGGCACATACCTGACTTCGTATGTCGCATATGTGTATTGACTGATTAACATGTGCTCAGTACAAATAAATTGTTGTAGTAGTGTACTCACTCTTCCTTGTCACTTCCAAATTACTGCAGAGCGCCGCCTCTTCCCCGAGCAATTCCGGACTTGGCTGACATGCGGGAGAATGACTGTATCCGGTGCTACCGCTTCCCCCAACCGTTGATTGAGGAGTTGACGGCGAGGCTGGCACCACACCTGCAACCGCTGCACAGGTATCCTACGGCACTGACACCCAAGCTGAAGGTAATGGCAGCCCTACATTTTCTTGCCACGGGTACCTTTCAAAATACCATAGCTCATGTTGGTGGCATGTCCCAGAGCATGTTCTGCCGTGTGCTGCATGATTTCTTAGAGGCCATGTTGCTTCACCTGGATGAGTTTATCCATTTCCCAACCCCTGAAATGTTGACTGGGGTCAAGCGTGGATTCTATGCCCTGGGAGGGATGCCCCATGTCATTGGGTCCATAGATGGGACACATGTGGCTTTGGTACCACCACAGGCGCAGGAGGTAGCGTACAGGAATCGCAAGCACTACCACTCCATCAATGCCCTTGTGGTGTGTCTGTCCACCATGGTGATTTCACATGTCTGTGCTCATTTTCCAGGATCAGCACACGATGCCTACATCATGAGGCGTAGCAGGGTGCCTGAAATGATGACGCAGCTGCGCAACGAACGAGCATGTGTTGTTGGTGGGTACACTGTCTGTCCTGTATTTTGCGTAGACTTCAAGCACGACCGCTTCTCCTGTCCTACTTATGTCCATGTGCTTTCCATGTAGGGGACGCTGGCTATCCCAACATGCCATGGCTGATCACACCTCTCAGCAACCCAATCACGCCAGCCCAGCTCCGCTACAACACCGCCCATGGCCGGACAAGGCGAGTGATAGAGAGGACATTTGGCCTCCTGAAGAGCCGATTCAGATGCCTCCACAAGACCGGCGGCGCCCTCCCATATGCCCCGGCGAATGTCTGCAAAATCTTCATGGTCTGCTGCATGCTGCACAACATGGCAGTTGAGAAAGCTGTGCCACTCATCCTGGATCAAGAATGATCAGGACCATCCACCCGTGGAGGACCAAGGTCTTGGCAATGGGGCTAGTGATGTGGAGGATGTGGTTCCGCAAGAGGACATCCGGAGTCGGCTCATACGCGACTTCTTTGCTTAGTGGTGAGTACCAGTGTCTGAGTGTGCACGCATTGGTCCCCGTGTGGCATGTGTTGCGATGTGTGTGTCCATCTGCATGTATGCCACGTGAGTCAGAGGTGTGTGTGGATGTGTCACTGGAGTGATGGTGCCAGTGATGAGTATTTCCCCAGTCATAATTGTGACCTAGCATGTTGTCATCCTTACATGTGTCGAGTACATGCACATGCAAGTGGCTGTGCTTTTTGTGGCTGACTTCTTGTGTGTCTCTCATCCCCAGGTACTTGCGCATGCCGTCTGCTGGTTGCATTGTTGTAGTACAAAAGGGGTGGTGATGGACGGAGCATCAGAACCAATCAAACACTCACACCCAGTCAACAGATCTGGGTTTGATCCATCACCGTTCTTTAGCCCACTCTGCCACCCCAGTTTAGACATGGCCATATGCAAATCAGTCTGACCCTGTGCCTCATGGGAACAGTCCAGCCCGAACTGCCAAGCCATGCCTTCCCTGGACCGGAAACAAGCTTCCTAGGACCGGTTTCTGGCATTTCAGCCGTCTTCAGCCAGGCTTGCTTGAATCCAGTGGCAAAGTGAGCAAGGGACTCACGTCTGAGCATACCCTGCCAACTTATGGCGAACAAAGCAGTACAAAAGGGGTGGTGATGGACGGAGCATCAGAACCAATCAAACACTCACACCCAGTCAACAGATCTGGGTTTGATCCATCACCGTTCTTTAGCCCACTCTGCCACCCCAGTTTAGACATGGCCATATGCAAATCAGTCTGACCCTGTGCCTCATGGGAACAGTCCAGCCCGAACTGCCAAGCCATGCCTTCCCTGGACCGGAAACAAGCTTCCTAGGACCGGTTTCTGGCATTTCAGCCGTCTTCAGCCAGGCTTGCTTGAATCCAGTGGCAAAGTGAGCAAGGGACTCATGTCTGAGCATACCCTGCCAACTTATGGCGAACAAAGCAGTACAAAAGGGGTGGTGATGGACGGAGCATCAGAACCAATCAAACACTCACACCCAGTCAACAGATCTGGGTTTGATCCATCACCGTTCTTTAGCCCACTCTGCCACCCCAGTTTAGACATGGCCATATGCAAATCAGTCTGACCCTGTGCCTCATGGGAACAGTCCAGCCCGAACTGCCAAGCCATGCCTTCCCTGGACCGGAAACAAGCTTCCTAGGACCGGTTTCTGGCATTTCAGCCGTCTTCAGCCAGGCTTGCTTGAATCCAGTGGCAAAGTGAGCAAGGGACTCACGTCTGAGCATACCCTGCCAACTTATGGCGAACAAAGCAGTACAAAAGGGGTGGTGATGGACGGAGCATCAGAACCAATCAAACACTCACACCCAGTCAACAGATCTGGGTTTGATCCATCACCGTTCTTTAGCCCACTCTGCCACCCCAGTTTAGACATGGCCATATGCAAATCAGTCTGACCCTGTGCCTCATGGGAACAGTCCAGCCCGAACTGCCAAGCCATGCCTTCCCTGGACCGGAAACAAGCTTCCTAGGACCGGTTTCTGGCATTTCAGCCGTCTTCAGCCAGGCTTGCTTGAATCCAGTGGCAAAGTGAGCAAGGGACTCACGTCTGAGCATACCCTGCCAACTTATGGCGAACAAAGCAGTACAAAAGGGGTGGTGATGGACGGAGCATCAGAACCAATCAAACACTCACACCCAGTCAACAGATCTGGGTTTGATCCATCACCGTTCTTTAGCCCACTCTGCCACCCCAGTTTAGACATGGCCATATGCAAATCAGTCTGACCCTGTGCCTCATGGGAACAGTCCAGCCCGAACTGCCAAGCCATGCCTTCCCTGGACCGGAAACAAGCTTCCTAGGACCGGTTTCTGGCATTTCAGCCGTCTTCAGCCAGGCTTGCTTGAATCCAGTGGCAAAGTGAGCAAGGGACTCACGTCTGAGCATACCCTGCCAACTTATGGCGAACAAAGCAGTACAAAAGGGGTGGTGATGGACGGAGCATCAGAACCAATCAAACACTCACACCCAGTCAACAGATCTGGGTTTGATCCATCACCGTTCTTTAGCCCACTCTGCCACCCCAGTTTAGACATGGCCATATGCAAATCAGTCTGACCCTGTGCCTCATGGGAACAGTCCAGCCCGAACTGCCAAGCCATGCCTTCCCTGGACCGGAAACAAGCTTCCTAGGACCGGTTTCTGGCATTTCAGCCGTCTTCAGCCAGGCTTGCTTGAATCCAGTGGCAAAGTGAGCAAGGGACTCACGTCTGAGCATACCCTGCCAACTTATGGCGAACAAAGCAGTACAAAAGGGGTGGTGATGGACGGAGCATCAGAACCAATCAAACACTCACACCCAGTCAACAGATCTGGGTTTGATCCATCACCGTTCTTTAGCCCACTCTGCCACCCCAGTTTAGACATGGCCATATGCAAATCAGTCTGACCCTGTGCCTCATGGGAACAGTCCAGCCCGAACTGCCAAGCCATGCCTTCCCTGGACCGGAAACAAGCTTCCTAGGACCGGTTTCTGGCATTTCAGCCGTCTTCAGCCAGGCTTGCTTGAATCCAGTGGCAGAGTGAGCAAGGGACTCACGTCTGAGCATACCCTGCCAACTTATGGCGAACAAAGCAGTACAAAAGGGGTGGTGATGGACGGAGCATCAGAACCAATCAAACACTCACACCCAGTCAACAGATCTGGGTTTGATCCATCACCGTTCTTTAGCCCACTCTGCCACCCCAGTTTAGACATGGCCATATGCAAATCAGTCTGACCCTGTGCCTCATGGGAACAGTCCAGCCCGAACTGCCAAGCCATGCCTTCCCTGGACCGGAAACAAGCTTCCTAGGACCGGTTTCTGGCATTTCAGCCGTCTTCAGCCAGGCTTGCTTGAATCCAGTGGCAAAGTGAGCAAGGGACTCACGTCTGAGCATACCCTGCCAACTTATGGCGAACAAAGCAGTACAAAAGGGGTGGTGATGGACGGAGCATCAGAACCAATCAAACACTCACACCCAGTCAACAGATCTGGGTTTGATCCATCACCGTTCTTTAGCCCACTCTGCCACCCCAGTTTAGACATGGCCATATGCAAATCAGTCTGACCCTGTGCCTCATGGGAACAGTCCAGCCCGAACTGCCAAGCCATGCCTTCCCTGGACCGGAAACAAGCTTCCTAGGACCGGTTTCTGGCATTTCAGCCGTCTTCAGCCAGGCTTGCTTGAATCCAGTGGCAAAGTGAGCAAGGGACTCACGTCTGAGCATACCCTGCCAACTTATGGCGAACAAAGCAGTACAAAAGGGGTGGTGATGGACGGAGCATCAGAACCAATCAAACACTCACACCCAGTCAACAGATCTGGGTTTGATCCATCACCGTTCTTTAGCCCACTCTGCCACCCCAGTTTAGACATGGCCATATGCAAATCAGTCTGACCCTGTGCCTCATGGGAACAGTCCAGCCCGAACTGCCAAGCCATGCCTTCCCTGGACCGGAAACAAGCTTCCTAGGACCGGTTTCTGGCATTTCAGCCGTCTTCAGCCATTGTTGTGGCACTGCTATTCCTCATGGACACGTCATCGTGTGCTGACTCAGCGTTACACGCACTGACAAGTTTGGAAGTCTCCTTAGGGTAAGGGATGCATCAGGGGTGTATTGGGTGTGGCAGTTGTTTACGATGTGTGCACACTGCCCCTGTCGATGTTTGGTTCCTCTGCAGACATGTCGCATCACCATGGGACACATGACATGCAGCTGGGTACACCTGAATAGATGGTCAGACTTGTTGACAGTCATCAGTGATGGGATTGTGGATTGTGATGATGGCATCAATGTGTGTTACACTGCCCTCGGACACATACGGTTTGCATTGGCTTGACATGGTGTGGGACTTCCACATCAGCGGATCAATGGTGTATGGCAGCCTCTCCGTGAGCAGCAGGGGGTGTTTAGCTGTTAGCCGACACTTGTGTGCCAGTTCCATGGCTATCACGCATTTGTGCTGCAGAAGGGGGGTTCCAGTGTTGGACCCACATGTTACTCCACATGACCCGTTCATGTGTACTCCGAGTTGCCTCTGCAATCCCGAATACATGACTAATAAAGGTGTCCCTATGCCTCCAAGGTGCCTCTTCTCAGTCAATGCTGGTGTGTTGCCACGGTGCATTCGGCATGTCTGGCATGGTTTTCCGTGATAGTGGCTATGTGTCTATGTGTAGAGTAGCAAGATGCAAGCTGTTTGTGTGGGATTAGACTGTGTATTGTGCATGATGTCCATGACTGTGTGGGTATTGTGACATGTGCCATCCCCATGCATCCAACGTTGGCCAGGCCACCATTCTCTGCATCCACCTGACTCAAGCTTGCAGGACATGGTTCTGCCACCTGTCCACACATACCTGGGTGCCCCACAGGACACTCCACATGATCCCGGACCTCTGCGCATGGCTGTCGCTGTACTCAATATGTCTGTCGGCACGGTTGTGCGGCCACCCCCTCAGCTGGTTGGGCCCATCATGGGTGTGTATGGTGCTCCATGTCTGTCTTGCCTAATACAATGTGACCCATGTGTGTCCTGTGCCAGACTCAGGCCCCAGGGTGTGGATGGTTGAAGTCAAATTAGAACTCAGGCATGGTTAGACTTTACAAGACACATGTAAGGTAATAATGCAATATGTAGGCATCTTCTCTTTATGGTGTAACTTTTTATTTTGGTTGGGGTACGGGGGGGGGGTTATGACATGAGGGGCTTTCCGGGTGTGTGGAATCCAAAGTTCCCTAGGGGAGTTGGTGTCCTTGCCATTTGAAATCCTCAGAGTCCATGCCACAGTCTTTGTCAACATTGGTCAGACAGTGACCAGCAAGTCCATGTGGCAGAGAATGTATTTTGCTGCTGTGCTGCTGTTGGTCCAGTGGGCCAGGTGCCAGGCCAGGTGTCCTGGGAGATGGTGCTGTTGCGCTGACCCTCACGGTCTTTTCCGTGGATGACCCGCCCTCCTGCGGGGACCCTCAGAAGCAGGCCGTGACGATGTTTGGGATGCTCTGTCGGATGTCTCCTCCTCCTCCTCCTGATCCCTCCCTGTGGGTGGTGATGTTCTACGCCTGATGGCACAGGGAGGGTTGCCCATGTTGTCGGCTATCCGACGGAGTGTACTGTGAATTCCCCTGAACACCGTCACGAGCTCAGCCTGTCTGTCCTCCATCCGCCCTTGGTGTCGCAGTAGACAGGCATGTTGCTCCGCATGTTGCTGGGCCTGCTGGGTCTTGATCTCCTCGAGGATGGACACAACCTGGGCCATGCCCGTGGTGTCCTGCCAGTATGTGTCCAGGATGTTTCTGACATGGGAATATACCGGTTCCGCAGCCAACAGGTCAGGCTCGCGCCTCCGCCGTCCTCCACTCCCACCACCCCTGCCCACTTGCACCTGGCCTGCCCTTGTGGGCACATCGGGTCTCCAGGACCCCTGAGGGGTGGCATTGGCGTTGTCGCCTGCCTCCTCCTGGGTGTCCGGTACACCGTGTCCCTCCTGGCCAGCCTGGCTGCATTGTGGTGGTGGGGCAGGGATCCTGGGTGTCTCCTGGGATGTGGCAGGAGTGGGGGTGGTGGTTGGCCCAGTTGTACCTGACGCAGGTGCTGCAGGTGGTTGGACACCAGAGGGGCCAGGTTGGTCGGGGTCGGGTTCGTCCACAGAGTGGTGAGAGTCGTCGCTGCTGGTGGGTCCATCATCCCGCCGAGCCGGGTCCTGTGAGTCTTCCCCACGACGAGTGATCCACGACGTTGACCTGTGTGTGAGAGAGACAATGTTAATTTTGTTCCATGCAACATCCATGTTTCATTGGTTTCTAAGTTGGCACATTTCCTCTGGGAATTTGGATATGTCTTGCATTCCACTCACAGTGCACTTGTGCACGGGTATGTCCCTTGGCCACAGCTTTTGCGACTTTACCTATGTGTGGCACAGTCTTACTTGCTGCGTCAATTGTGACTGCAGTCAGCAGTGGAGTGAGCAGGTGTGGCGAGCCATGCATTGGCGCCTTCTGTGTTGCACTGTACGTGGGCACATGGAGTTGTTCCACACACTTATATAATTCAGGTAGCTGGCGTTGTGCTCGTGCACAGGTTGAGACATGGCCCAGTGTTTTGCCATGGAGAAGAGGGGGGATTCAGACACTGGCCACCCTTGTCTACATGCACGCAGTCCACCTGCTGACGAGCAGACATTCCCACACCCCCCAAGGCTGAATTGGTCTCCCTGTGTGTCCCTTTCTCACTCCCTCTCTGTCCCCCTCTCCCTCCCTCTGTGTGTCAGCCTACTCCCTCTGTCCGTCTCCCTGTGTCTCCCTCCCTCTCTCTCCCCCTCTCCCTCCCTCTGTGTGTCACCCTCTGTCACCTCAGCCCAGCTTCCTAGGCACACACTTTTTGCAGATCTTTGAATGGCCCTTGGCTTGTGGATGTGAGTTTGTTTCTGATCTCCAGGCACCCATTGGGTGTAGTGTCTGTGTCTGCGCTGCTGCTGTGGTGGTGTGTGCTGCCACTCTTTCACAGTGTTGGCTGTTCATTAGCTGCTGTCATGTGCAAAAACGTGCCGTCACCCCCATGTGTTAATGCAAGGCGTCCTCCATTTGCTGGCAAGTCTTTCCTGTGTGGGGACACACTGTTTGTCTGGCTGTGACCTAGGCCATATGGGCAGGGGGCATTGTTGTCTGCTTCTGAGTTGCACTATGTGATTTTTGTGGCCCACACTCCCGCCATCCGGCTTACCGTGTCTTGTGTTGGTGTTTTCTGTGGCCTGTGACTTTGCATTGTCCAGCTGGGTGCATGGGGCATGGTGGCGCCAGTGGCATGTGCGTGTTCATGGAGTGTGGTTGAGTCATGCGATAGCTTTGGGGTGGTTGCGTGCATGATTGTGAGTTTGGTTGTGGATGACGTTCCCCCCATTTGAGGTGAGTTGTTTGTGTACTCACCCGGGTCTCGGAGTCCGTCTAATCCGTCCACTGACACCACCGGCAGTATGGCCATCACCCTCTCCTCCCAGGGATGGTAGTGTACGGTTCTGCGGGGCGGCCCTCCTCCAGTGACGTTGGCCTGGTTGTGGTCGTCGGTCATTTTGGCTCGGACCCTCCTCCGCAGATCGTACCACCTGGCTTGGCATTCATGCCTGGTCCTTCTGGTGGCCGCAACAGCATTCACAGCATCAACAATCCTCTGCCACATGGCTGTTTTTTCGGACATGCAGGTCTGTCTGACCAATGTTCCAAAGAGGTGTGGCTCGACTGAGGATTTCGTCGACAAGGACCTCCAACTCTCGGCTAGTGAACTTTGGATTCTTGTTAGTGGGCATGGTGAGGGGTGTGGGTGTGGATGGTGGGGGGGGTGTGGATGGTTGTGGGTGTGTGGGTGTGGTTGTGCAGGTGTGTGTGTGAATGTGATGAGGGGGTGTTTGTGAAGGTGTGTGTGTGAAGGTGTGCAAGTGGAAGGTGTAGTAAAGGTTCTAGTATGGTGCTGTAGGTTGTCTGTGGGGTCTGGCAGCAGTGAGTCTGTTGCAAAGGCTCATCGTTTGTGTGTGTGGGCCCTTTTTATTGGTCCATTGGTGGGTGTGGCTGTGTTTGAAGTTTGGGTGGGTGTGTTATAAGGAGTGGTTGTGTTTTGGGCCTCTGTTTGGGATTTTGGCAGTTGCAGGTCAGTGAATGTGTTGTTTTTGTGCTTGTTGGACATGTTTTGTGGCTTTGTGCCATTCGAATGGTGTTTTCTTGTGTTGTTTTGCTTTGTCCTGGTTGTGTACGTGCGTTTTTAGCGTGTGTACGGTGTGTACTTCGGGAATTTTGTTGTACAGTGCTGTCCTTGTGTCTGGCTTGGTCCGACTCGTACATGCGCGATGTTGTGTGAAGGTGCTGGTGTTGGGGCCTGGGGTGCGCTCCGTACTTAGAATGTTGGGGTGGGGGTACGCTCCATGCATACGCGGGTGAGGGTACGGGTCCTACATACACTGTTGGGGTGGGGGTACGCTCCATACGTACGCGGGTGAGGGTACGGGTCGTACATACACGGTTGGTGTGGGGGTACGGTCCGTACAAACACAGTTGGGGTGGGGGTACGCTCCATGCATACGCGGGTGGGGGTACGGGTCGTACATACACTGTTGGGGTGGGGGTATGCTCCATACGTACGTGGGTGAGGGTACGGGTCGTACATACACGGTTGGGGTGGGGGTACGGTCTGTACATACACTGTTGGGGTGGGGGTACGCTCCATACGTACGCAGGTGAGAGTACGGGTCGTACATACACGGTTGGGGTGGGGTTACGGGTCGTACATACACTGTTGGGGTGGGGGTACGCACCATACGTACACGGGTGAGGGTACGGTCCGTACATACACGGTTGGGGTGGGGGTACGCTCCATGCATACGCGGGTGGGGGTACGTGTCGTACATACACGGTTGGGGTGAGGGTACGGTCCGTACATACACGGTTGGGGTGGGGGTACGCTCCATGCATACGCGGGTGAGGGTACGGGTCGTACATACACGGTTGGGGTGGGGGTACGCTCCATGCATATGCGGGTGAGGGTACGGGTCGTACATACACGGTTGGGGTGGGGGTACGCTCCATGCATATGCGGGTGAGGGTACGGGTCGTACATACACGGTTGGGGTGGGGGTACGCTCCATGCATACGCGGGTGAGGGTACAGGTCGTACATTCATGGTTGGGGTGGGGGTACGCTCCATACATTCACGGGTGGGGGTACGTCTCGTACATACATGGGTGTACATACACGGGTGGGGATTCGACTCATACATAGGAGGGCTGGGGGGAGTGTTGGGCGCGTATGCGGGCACATGTCTCCATGGTTGCTATGGGAGTTCGGTGCGGACGGTGTTTTTTCCATACGGTTGTAACATCGGACGCACGGGATGGATCGTAATTCCGCGGTCGGACTTCACCTTTCACATTTGTACGGTAAATCGTCCGGGGACGTGTCGGACACATTTTCCAAACCGGGGACGTGTGGGGAATAATTCCCAATGCGATTCGTATGGACTTTTTCCCATGCGAATCGTGATTGGCAGTTTGTACGGCACTTGTACGATTCGTACGGTAAAAAGACCGGATACGAGTCGTACGAGGAATTTTTTTACCGGATCGTAATCGGCACCTAGGTGTGATGGAACCATTTGCAGAGTAGGCTCAGGATCCTCGATGGGATTACTGTAAAGGTTTGTGTTGAAATAGCCTGTGATTATACTTGGTATGCTGCTGTACTCGCTAAGCAAATTACATACGTTATTGGTCAGGCTATCCAATTTTGACTTTTTTTCTGAGGTCCGCGGGGATATATAAACGTTGAGAAGAAGTAACTGACTTTCGGTCTGTCCGCTTCCCATTAGTATCCCAGTGAGCCAGTCTTCCTTAAACTTCAACTGTTTAGTTTGCTGAGATAGTTTGGTTGACACATAAATAGCTAGGCCGCCGCTTGGCCTACCAAACTTAGACTGTCTTGTTGCAAACGATGCAAATTCGAGGTAGCCTTCTATGGGTGTATTGTCAACTGCCCAGGTTTCCTGCAGTAGAATGATGTTGTGCTCCTTTAGGAAGCCACTAGTAGCGGCTAATTTAATTTTTTGTTCTAGGCCGTTGATGTTCCACGAGCATATTGATACGCCTAGATCGGAAATATTTCAATCGTTCTTACTTCTAACTAGGGCCCCTGGGAGCCAGGACCAATCTACTGTTGCTGAGTTTTGCTGACATGGTTTGTACTTCTGTATTGCTTTTGGTGAACGACTTCTGGCTGTTTTTAGTACCGAAAAGGGACCCGGACTTGAGCTGGGTATCTGGTCCTGATTGGTCTCCAAAATTGATGGATAACAAGGGGCACTAAATGATGATATTATGCCCCAATTTTTAAATTGGTCTGCTTTTGACTGAACCAATTCTCGAATTGCTGGGGTAGCTAATAATAGTTGGGTTGTTTCGCCCGCATAGGTGCCTGGTGATGGAATGAATTGGATGGCAATTATGTCGCTAGACTGCACGATGCTCAAGTCCGGGATGGATTTAAAGAGTCTTAATATGCTTCCGCGGTTTAAGATATCGTGGGGGACTCTTGAGACGTACTCCGGAGTTAGCAGAAGAATGGTGCCTGCGTATTTGGCTGCTTAAGAGCTTTGTCATCCGTTGAGGGCTTTGTTTTCGTAGAGTTTTCGGTGGAGACCTGTGTGGTTGTGCATGTGGCTCGCGTTGGTTGATGGTCGGTGACTGAGCAGGAAATCTTCTGCTTGAAGATGCTTGCGGATGGCTACTAGAACTTTTTAAGAGGTTTTGATGGACAGGCTGGGTAACTATGCGTTGCAGGGCGTGAGAGTTATACTCCTCTTATGATGGGCTATTGAGGATAGTGTCTAACAACTGCGTCAAGGGATTTTCGTTTCCCATTAGCGAATTAACTGGTGCAGGGGGAGGTGTTAGTGATGTCCCAGGATCGAGTTCTGCTTGCATTGGATGCTCTGAAAGCGACACACATCCTTGAGACCCTCTCTCTTGATAGGTATTTTGTTGCCTAGGGTCTTTATGGGGGGTCTGGGCTTGTGATACAGAATTCTGGTACAGGTTTGCGCCTGAAGTGAGCTGCTGCTTTCGTGCTTGGTCTAAGGTGATATCGACCGGGCCTCTGGAGTTTTGTGTTTTAATTTCATTTGTATGTTTGTTTCGACTCATCCGTAATCTTTTTTTTTCCCTTTTGGACAACCTGCGTTTGTTATGTTCTTCAACTGAAGTAATGGGGGTTACTTTGCTGTCTTCTAACTCCATGAAATGCAGGGGGATTGGTGGAGACTGGTCTTCTGTGGCAGTTGGGCCCTTGACTGTATTACAAGAAGGAGTTAGTGAGACTAACAACCCTGCCAAGGGTAAGTTCTTGATTTCTGTTATCACGGAGAAAAGAAATTGTGGAAGGGTGGATAATGAATCAATGATGGGGGAGCAGCAGCATACCGACTGAACCAGTTTAGCTTGGGATCGAGCTTTTGTAATGAGCAGATTTAGTGCTCTAATTTCTGATCTATACCAGCGGTATACACCGCTAGCGTGTTCAAGAGGTGCACATGCATGTCCATTTTGTCAGAGTGGTAGGTTAAAGCGGCTGCCGAGATTTGAAGGGTCTATAGTAACTGATTCCAGAGATCATTTTGATCTACAGCTGGTGAGGTTTCATGGGCTTCTGGTTTTGGTTGATCATTGGAAAAAAACAAGAGATCTAGAGGAGTAAGGATGAAATTGTCTCCTGGCCCCTCTTGATGGTGAACACCCGAAATATCGATTCCAAAATATCGACTGCCCAGAATATCGAAGTTTAAATATAGAGTGGACAGAATATCGAATTATCAAAATATAGATAGGTCAGAATATCGAAATTGGGGTACAAAATATCGATTTCCATAATATAGAATATAAAAATATAGAATTCCATAATATCGAATTTGAAAACATAGATTACCATAATATCGAATTTTTTTTAGTGTTATGTATGGTAGTATATGTGTGAAAATTATGTATTATTTTTGTAATGTATGTTTTATTTATTTAAACTAGTGAATGTTATGTAATTTAAATTTTTGTGTAATTTAATTCCGTAGTGGGTTGTGGGTTTATAGGGAAATAGGGTGGGAAGTAATTTAATTATGGTTAATTAAATATTAATTATATTTATACGTTTTGATAATTGATTGATAATTAATTATGAATTGGTAATTATTTTTTATTAATTGGTAATTAATTTATATTAATTGATTAATTGTTAATTATGTTAATTTTATTTTTTATTATTAGGAGCGGGTTGTGAGTTTGTAGGGGAATTGGGTGGGAAGTAATTTAATTGTAATAAAGTAAATAATTATTTTTTTAATTGTGTATTGATAAATAATTGATAATTATTAATTGGTAATTTGTTAGTATTAATGGGTAAATAATTTGTATGAATTGCTAATTAATTTTTATTAACTGCAAAATTATTTTTATTAATTGATTGATAATGTTAATTGGATTTTTTATTATTGGGAGTGGGTTGTGGGTTTATAGGGGAATTGGGTGGGAAGTAAATTAATTGTAATAAAGTAATTCTTTTTTTATTTATGTGTATTGATAATTGATAATTAATTATTAATTGGTAATTCATTTGTATTAATAGGTAATTATTTTTTATTAATTGATAATTAATATTTTTCAATGGTAATTAATTGTTATTAATTGGTAATTATTTTTAATTAACTTTTTATTGGTATTGATAATTAATGTAATCTTATTTTAAATTTAAATCATTACTTTCCCTACTGTTGCACTCACTGGAGAGGGAATAGTAATTTTTACTCTCCTGCTATCCAAAGATTTCCCTACTGTTACACTATTTGGAGTGGGAATAGTCATTTTTACCCCTACACTATCCAGCATTATTCCCTACTGTTGCATTCACTGGAGTGGGAATAGTAATTTGTACCCCTACGCTATCCAACGCTTTCCCTACTGTTGCACTCCCTGGAGTGGGAATAGTAATTTCTCCCTTCCCGCTATCCAACGCTTTCCCTACTGTTGCACTCCCTGGAGTGGGAATAGTAATTTTTCCCTTCCCGCTATCCAACGCTTTCCCTACTGTTGCACTCTCTGGAGTGGGAATAGTAAATTGTATCCTCCCGCTATCCAACGCTTTCCCTACTGTTGCACTCTTTGGAGTGGGAATAGTAATTTGTACCCCTACGCTATCCAACGTTTTCCCTACTGTTGCACTCACTGGAGTGGGAATAGTAATTTTTACCCCTACGCTATCCAACGCTTTCCCTACTGTTGCACTCATTGGAGTGGGAATAGCAATTTTTCTCTTCCTGCTATCCAATGCTTTCTGTACTGTTGCACTCTCTGGAGTGGGAATAGTAATTTTTACCCCTACGCTATCCAATGCTTTCCCTACTGTTGGAGTCTCTGGAGTGGGAATAGTAATTTTTCCCTTCCCGCTACCCAACTATTTCCCTACTGTTGCACTCTCTGGAGTGGGAATAGTAATTTTAACTCTCCCGCTACCCAATGCTTTCCCTACTGTTGCACTCTTTGGAGTGGGAATAGTAATTTTTACCCCTATGCTATCCAACGTTTTCCCTACTGTTGCACTCTCTGGAGTGGGAATAGTAATTTTTACCCCTATGCTATCCAACGCTTTCCCTACTCTTGCACTCACTGGAGTGGGAATAGTAATTTTTACGCTCTCACTATCCAACAAAATCTCTACTTTTTTTACATTACTTTTATTATGTTTACATTTTAAGCTTTTTTATATTATATTATGTATGTTTTATTTAATTGTTTTTAATATTTAATTACTTTTATATTATTTTTAATACATTTTAAAAATTCGATATTTTAGCTAACTATATTTTAACATTCTAAATTTTGGAATAGATATTTTAGTACTTACCTGTTTGTAGATAGGGAGTCGATATTCTGTCTTTCTATATTTTGGCGTCGATATTTTGTGTAGTCGATATTTTGTCTCTCGATATTAAGTCACTGAACCCCTCTTGATTACCCATGTTGACGCCTGAGTTGGCCATTTCTGATTGGCTTTTTGGTTCTGGATTTTTAAGTTGAGGGTGGTAGTGAGACAACTTGGGGAGTCATTACACTGGCATTTATTTTTTGCTTGAAGGATACTCTGGAGAGCTTTGGTGGTGATGAAAAAGACTGGCTTGGGAACTGTTCAGGCTGGACTGTTGAGAAACTAGCATCTTTGAGGGTTAAATCTTGGGTTGGAGCATGCTCAGTTTGAACTAACTGTTGATTCGGAGGAGACTGTCCTGGGGCTTGAGATGATCGACTCTTTTCTGGGATTGCTGAAGTGTCCGAGTTGTTTGGTTCCAAGGTCGCTGTGAAAAATGGCTGTGAGCAGGTTTCACCTTCATTGACTGCTGCATGGATCGAAGCCTGGATTAAAATTTTGTTCGGAGTTGCTACTGCTTTTGTTAACGGAAAAGTCTGGATCAGTGCCCTTGGACTAGGGTTTTTTTTCGGGGCAGCCAGTGGCACTAGGTTCCTAAAGTAGTCCCTTATTGAGGGTTGATTTATCGGTAAGTTTATGGGGGCAGTTGAGCCCCGGTCGATCGATGCTTCCGAACTATTGGGGATGATTTTTGCCTTTGCGATCTTTTTTAAGGACTTTGATGGTGTTTTCCTCTCCCGCCCCGATCTCATGTTTAAAAAGCTTGAGAAACTCTTACTGTGGGGGGGGGGGGGGGGGTGGGGGGGAGGAGTTCCACCGACAGCCAGTTTCTTAGGAAGTTTATTATTTTTTATTTGATTGATTAGATGATACTCTGCACCAGATGTTCCGGGAGCTCTCACTGGTTCTCACTAAAGAGCCCACAGGGCCTGCCTAGATGCAGAACAACAGGAAACTAATGGCTTCTGTAATGTGATACAGGTACAGAGAATGTTGTCTGTGGCCTTATTTGGCGCAGGTTAGTTGACGCAACTCAGATACTGAAGTAACTGGGATTGTTGGAGGCTAAGTGCACTCAAATTTCCCTTGTTTGGCCCCTTGTTGGCCCCTTATCGTCCAATAAAGTTGGTGCCCCTGAGCTAGGCTAGGCTGGATGAAGTTTTGGCCAGAGGTTTTTTTTTTTTTGGCAAGCATGGCACACGAGGCTACTGCAGACTCTGGTCAGAACTGATCTAACAGGCTGACTCTGCAGGTAGCCGGGGGCTCTCACTTGGTGCGGCCGCTTGCTAAAAGGCAGCCGTGCTTTCCCTCCCGATAAGTCGTTGCGTGTCCGGAAAATGCGATCAAGTTACCCGTGGCTGCTATGATAAGTTGGGTGATTGCTGGTGATTGCTAGGAGCCAGGAGAGGAGAGGGCGGGGGGGGGGGAGAAGGAGGAGGCAGAGGAGACTAGGAGGCTGGGGGGCTGGGGGAGCAAAGAAGGTAGCCGGCTCCTTCCAAAGTGCTTGGGGCCGTAAAGTTTGGAAACCGGCCCGCCCAAGCCCGAGTTCAGGGGCTAGCCTACAACCAACCTGCTGCCTCTGCCACCACCACCGCCGATATCCTCACCATTGTTACTGTTCCCTCCGTTGCTCCGTCGCCCTACCCCTGTCCCGCTGCTGATCTAGTCGGTCCGTCGGTTGACGGAACGCACAGCACTCCGCGGTTTTCAGGGCTCTGATGCTCTGGATCTCCGCTCGTACACCCATCTGCTGTCCGCTCGTCTGTCTGTCACGTGACCGTAACTGCGTGAAATTAAACAGATACACTGCAAAATAAATAACCCTGGGCGTAGTTCGCGAAGTAGCACTTCGCGAAGCTACGCAAGGTGCACTTCACACTACGCGAGCTACGCGTAGCACTTCGTGAACTGCGTAGTACCTTGTTCGCACTGTGCAAAATGTCGTTTTCAATGATTGCACAGTGCGGACAAGCAACCGGCACTGTGCAATCATTGAAAATGGCATCTTGCACAGTGCGAGCTGTAGTTTTCTGCTGCTCGAGTAGATTTTTACTCGAGCGGCAGCTTTCTCAACGCGAACTGGTAGTTTCTCATCGCGAGCGCGACCACTCGCAATGAGAAACCTGACCTCCTCGCGTTGGCAATCTCGCTGGGAGGTTTATTTTCCATGCTCGCGATCGCCAACTTGATGTTGCTGATCGCGAACAAGGAAAAGGTCTCGCCGGGATGTCATTTTGCTTGCTCGCGGTCGCCAACTTGACGTTGAGGACCGCGAGCAAGCAAAAAATGACCGCAACACTACGCTACGCGTGTTCGCACTGTGCTACGTGCAATTCACGTAGTGCGAAGTAGTGCGAACTTCGCAAACTACGCGAGCGTAGCGTAGTGCTTTGCCCAGGCTTACAAATAAATTAACAATGCTAAGCATAATCTTTGCCTCGGAATTTAAACTTTCTTTTACAATACCAAGGAAATGTTTTATCATTTAGAATTGCGATATTTGACAATCCTGGCTAGAATGCTCATTATGAGTAAATTAATGAATAAAGATACTCCTCTGTTTGCTTATTAGATTTTAAGGTTGGGTCGTAGATACAGTTTAGGATTAACAATATTTCTTGGAAGAGTGGGGAGGGGCGCCCACTCTATTAAGATATGCCATGATTGGCATTTAAGGGAGCAAAGGCCTTTAAGTTTTTCTTTTTCATTTTTTGTTTTAATTTCGCTTTGTCTTTTTCGCTCAGTTATAACCTTACAATACACTGCATTCATTCTTCTTTCTTTTCCTTTTTCACTGGACGAGAAAGCGATTAAAATACTCAGAAGCTGCTTTTTAATTTGGAAACAGAATTTCCTGTCCCTGATTTAGAAGACCGTTTTCTTTTAGTATTCAATTTTGCTCCCTACATGAGGTTTTAAAAACAATAGTATAAGACAGATAAGAGATTTGTATTTGGTTTTTGGGCTCAACCTAAATTTATATATAGACAACATTTATTTTATTTGTTTTGAGAGTCACATGTGAAACATTAATTCCTTTCTTATTCTGGACTATGGAAATGATATTATATTGTGATAAGCTGAGTGATTGAACTGTGAAAACACAAAATAACTCTGTATCCTACCACAACATGTTGTAAAAGTGATGAATGACTGAGCAGGGTTACAAAGATACAGATTAATTTAAACAAACCCTTAGCTTTCAAGTATGCAGCAAAACACTGATATCAATATTGAGAAACAACATTGCATTAGAATATCACTTTAAATTGATGATTAGCTGTTAGAACTTGGGTTACTGGTTGAGGGGGTTGAAACCCCACCAAAGCAGCAACCACAATCCTCATCAGGGTGAGGCACAAGCAAACCTCAAATTAACATGTGCTCAGCTTTCTGGTAGCTTGGAACAGAGCAGTCAGGCTTGACTTAGAGGCAACGTATGAAGTATTTATGAGCACTTGAAACAGTATTAAAGTGAAAACACAACACAAGAAAAGTCCCATACCAATAGAGCAAAATGTAATAAATGAAACAAGACCAAATGACAAAAAATTCAAACCGCAGAACCAGAGACATACAATTTTGAAGATGTAAGTGAAAATAGCACCAAAACAACAAAGTGCCTGCTATGGATATCAGGTTGCACTAGACTGGAATAAAGGTACAAGTTCAGGCCGACCCCGATGGAGCACTGGCTGGCTCCAAGGACCCAGTTAGGCAAGCTGAACAAGAGTACCTTGAATCCTGGTTGTGAAGCATTGCAAGATACTGCGCCGAGGATAAGTCGCATATCCGAGGTGATGGGTTGGTTGTGTAGACCTACAAAGCAATAATGCGAAGTCCTGCATTGTTGTCAAGGATCCAGTCGACAAAGGCTAGGGATGTGAATTCTGACTTCGAGGATGCGTAGCACAATCAAGGTGATGAGTTGGGTCCAAGTGGCTGCAAGGCTGTGATGCGAGTAACTGCTTTGCCATTGAGGCTGCTGTCGACAGGAGATTTGCTATGCTTGTGCCTGCGTCTGGGAAGCTTTGCACAGCGGCAGTTCTGATGTGGGCTGCAAGTCCTTGTGCTGAGAGAATCCTTGCAGCAGAGGTGATGCGTTGGTTCTGCTCGGGGCTGCACCGTGCAGCAGAGGAGAAGCGTCGGTTCTGCCAGATCCACACATGGGCTTGCAGGGCATTTTTAGGCCCACTTTCAAGGGCCCAGGACTGGGGTGGCACAACTTAGCAGGGTAGGACTAACAAATAGCAAAGTACAAGTGCTGGGTTCAAGGTTGCTGGAGCCTTCTGTCCCTGAGGCTCTAGTTGGGAGGCTAGTCAACCAGCCCTTGGAGTCACTCTGGGGTCCCGGGTTTAACAAATGCAGGTTCAGTCCTTCTCACCCAGGCAAGAGAGCAGCAGGAAGCAAGTCACCACAGCAGGGCAGCAGTCCTTCGAAGCAGCTGTACAGCAGAGTGGTAGTTCTTTCAGCAGAGTATCCACAGGGGCAGTTTACTCATTAGTTGGTGCCTGAGGTCCAATATTTAGACCTGGTGCCTCCTTTGAAGTCAGGGATCCTCTAGAGGTTTCCTTTTGAAGTGCACAGGTTTCCTGCCTCTCCTTCTCTTGCTGCAAACTAACAATAGGGGGTATGCAATCCTTTGTGTGGAGGTAGGAGACGGACTATTCAAGTGTAAGAATGTAGACAATGGCCCTCTACTGTAGAGGCCCTTGTCAACTCTCTGCCCTTCGGAATTCAGTTTGGATCCCTCTGTCTACACTCATGTGAGCCACAGTGCTGTCCCATGGAGAACCGTTCTCCTCACCTGTGGACCCCATTCGTGTAGCACCTAACCGTTACTTGCTCACAGATACATCTCAGTAGGCAACCAGTACCTGTGAGAAGTGGGCCTGGTATATGCTGTCCACTAGTTATAGTGGGCACCTTGCACCAGTGCAAACAACCCTTTATTGATGATAGGTTAAAGACAACCTTTATTGAAAGCTATCCTAGCGGTAGCTATGGAGAGCAGCCTTCAGGCTAAGTCTTGAAGGAATGTAAAGCAGCTTGTTTTACCAGTCTATAATCTCTTGAATGGCTAAATGAAAGACAACCACACAAGGTATATATATAAAATATATGTATTTATTTCTAAACGCACCCTACTAGTCTCTTTATGAGGCTAGAGGTCCAAACACATAAGATACACTTCAAATATAACAGTAAAATAGCACAATTACACGTTAGGCCCTAGGGGCGAGCCAAACCATATACTAAAATAGTGGTATAAGAACCACGACTTAACTAGACACAAGGCCTAGAGCCTGGCAAATCGCTGAGACCCCAAGGAACCACCCAAGGTGGTGACACAGGGGACCCACAGGGGCCGTGTGCAGTGTGAGAACACAGCCGGGAGTTCCCGTTAGCTTCTATGGTGAAAGTCGCGGTTAGATTTTTAATGATTACGGACACTTAGAGATGAGCTAGGACCAAACCCTTTTGGACTTAGGAAGTTCTAGGGTCAACACCCACGGGAGCACTGGAGTACTCTAGTTACCTCACCCAGAAAAGCCGGCTGCATAGGTGTCAAATGGTGTTGGGTCACATCGTTGTTTTCTATGGGAGCTGGTGAAGAACTGATGCTGCCTGGAAGATGCGAAGTGTCCGAAGAGATCCAAGCCTGGATCGAAGATGAGAAGAACCTGAAAGCAGAGGAGACAGAGTCTGGGTCACTAGCCAGTTACAAGGGGCACGATAAGTGAATGCCCATCGATGTCGGGTGATTTCAGGTAAAGAAGGTGAAGCTTGACTCTTCAGCCACGAGGACCAGGAGGCATCGAGGACAACCAGGAGCTGGATTCGAGTTGTCCCACAAAGGATGTCGAGTGCTGCAGCGTGGGTGCCCGGATTGGACACAACAAGCCTTGGCAACAGCAACCCACGCAGAAAGGAGAAAGATACTTCGGTGCAGACCAGCAAGATGTGAGGGACTCACCACATGGTGGGGAGTCAGGGCGTGTCTGAAGCAACTAGGGAAGCCCAAGGAAAATCAAAGTTGCCTTCACAGGGACCCACCAGTGGACCCACCAGTCGACGGACCAGGGATTGCGAAGGAGCCTCAATCGGAAATGCAAGAAGCGGGCTCATGGAACACATGTGGAGTGTAGGCCCACAATCTTCGGTGCAGATGGTGCTCAGGGCATGGGCTACAAGTAACCCAAAGCACGACTTTGAGAGACGACGGGAAGTCAATGCACTTACAAATGTGCATGGTGACCAGGAGTTCCGGTTCCACATTATTCACGGGGGCTGCGGGTCTCAGCTTTGCTGGGGACTCGGGCCGGTCTTTGAGAAGTCTGGAAATCCTCTTCCTGGGCTGCAGATACTTTGGAGTCCGGCGGAAGCTTCGGAGATGCAGACTGGCAAAATGCTTCATTGGTGCCTGCCAAGCAGGGGAGTCACTCTTCGACCCCAAGGGAGATTTCTTCAGTCCTTTAGTCTTGAGTAGAGCGTCGAAGTTCCAGGATTCAGTTGCAGAGTTTCGTCCAGGGATATCTAAAGTCCTGTTGCCAGGGGTTCCTTACTTATATCTAAGAAAGGGGTTGGGCTAACTCAGGGGGCCCACCTATGGGAGGGTTTGGAAAGAGGGGTGGCTACATCCATTTCCTTTGTCCCGTTTTGCGCCAGAGCAGGGGCTGGTAGCCCCTGAACCGTTTTGAGCTGGACTATGCACAGGGATACCAAATGTGCCCCCAATGCAGGACTTCAAAGCACTCTGAGAGTGCTCCCACCCAGCCCCAATACACATCAGCTTGTCTGGGAGGTGGTTACACCTCCCTATGACAGGAAACCTATTGTCCAGGCCTCCCCTGACAGATTTTCGGCCAGCAGCAGCAGGCCAGATCCGTGTCTGTGGCTGCAGCATCCATTTTGTGATGCCAGGGCTCAGTTAGTCTGGTACCCTGTATACCGGTGTTGTCATGTCTTTCCCTCTAGAAGGGTGGGATCCTACTCCCACACCAATTACTGGTGTGGGGGTAGGATTCCAAGGTGTTTGACACCAAACACAACATGTTTCTGTGCAGCCATCCCAAAGATAGCATTTACAGTGAGGTTATAATGCACTCAAGAGTACATGGTCAGGCTGCACCACAAACAGCATCAGAGGATTGACTCTGAACGCTGCAGAGGCACTCTGCTCATGCAGGGGCACCCTCTCACATAAAAACCAAGCACTCTGCCTTCAGGATTGATAAGGCCTGCCATAGGAGTGACTTATAGGTTTATATGTGTGTGTATATGTAGTGATACAGGTAACCTATATCACAGTAAGGGGTGCAGGCACCACCTTACCCAGGCTACAGTGATAGACCTGTGGTGTCATTTTGGAGGGCTTTCCAGGGGTGGCATAACACATGCTTCAGCCCCTGCTAGGCCTCTGGGGTACCTATGCCCTGTTTACATAGTATACCATATACTAGGGACTCACAAGGGTACCCCAGAATCCAATCTGGAGTGTACCTACAGTACATGGAATCAACTTAGAGAGGAAGCAGCTAGGCTGGGGTCCTGAATAGCAGGGCCGGGGCCAGACTAAAGTTGAAAAACAGTGTTACAGCACCAAAAAGTGGGGGTAAGCAAAAGAGTAAGATCCTACTCTCCAACAGTACCACCAAGGCCAACAAGGTGCTGTGGCCACATTCCACTCCTTGGGTCAGACTTCTGTCTCAAACCCAAGGAAATCTCTGCCTATAAGGTCAGCAACCAACTGAGGCCACTGACTGGTGTACTGCTCTGGGGAAAACAGTTTTTCGACTACCAAGGTCTGGCTGTTCCGGTGTCCCTCAGAGCAATGACTGGGAGCCCATTCACCTTGACCTGATGGAGGTGGGGACCCCAACCCCAAGGATCACTAATCTACTCTCTGAGTCTATCTCCCAATTGGAGTAGATTAGGGCATGATCTACCTGCTGCCCCTGGGGACTATTTACCCCTATGGCTATATTGGGCACCACCGTCTTAAGACAGAGTCCTGTTGCCTCTGCCCTAACTGGGATCACTCCAAGCAGCAGTGTTGAAAATTGGGCATCCTGGGCTAATGCCCCTAAGATCCACCTGTTTCTCAGAAGGGCTTGTGAACCGCCCCCCCCCCCCCCCCCCGGCCTTATTCTAGGACTTGGCTTGGTCATCTTTAACCCTCCCCTCACTTTGTTGGGGGAGCCTAAACCACCAGTCCTGGGGTCCCAGGTACCTTCTTCGACACTCTGGTACTCACTTGCATCTTCAGCAAGCTTTCTGGGATGAGTCAGAGTCCTATCCACCACGTGTTGGCAGAGTTTTGTAAAGTGAATAGGAGGCATATGCTCCCTCAGAATTGTACAGCCCATCATAATCATTAACTTTGCTACCCATCACCCAACCAGTCAGAGCTATACAAGATTCATCTTAGAAATCTACCCAGGACTGGTTTGGAAGTGTGTGGCTGTCCCAGAACCTCTGGAAGTACTGCTCAGGAGTCAGACCAAATGTTGCATCAAGGATGGCTTTCATGAGGGCGTTCTTGTTCTTGTCATCCACCACTAGTGTGAGTAGTGTCTCCCTCCCCACTGTGGGCATATGCTTCCACAAGCCAAATCTCCAGTGCTCCTCTGGGATCTTGTGCACCCTCAGGACCACCTCATATGCAGTAATCTATCACCCCCCCCCCACCACCACCACCACATATTTGGACGCCAGTTCTTTGGGTCTTGTCACCTTAAGACACTCAGTTCCAACACTAGGGATTCCTACCAGGAACTGAGAACCAGCCATACAATTAGGAGCTGTATTGTGGCGATAGGTCATCAGGCCACAGTTAAACTACTGCAGAATTATGCAGCTTTCTGTTCTGAAAAGTGTTATTTTGGCTCACGCACAGTGCAGGGAACTCAGCAGTTCAGTTTTAATTTCATGACAGGTACTAAGAGCATCTGATGAGGAGGGAGACACACCAGCCATGCACCTCTGAAGCCGCTTCAATGTATTACCTAACCAGCAAACAGCTCATCAGGAAACTGACTCTTATAGGACCTACTTGATGATCAATATGAATGTGTTCTGGTTCAACGAGAGGTAAATATGTACCAGGCACAGGGGAGTTTAGGTTCTGGCATGTGCTTTCACAGTAATAGTTCAGTTCAAATGTTATGGTTTTCAAAAGGAGATTAAAAGTCTCGAATTTTTAAAGAGGTGTTTTTTTTTTTACAAATGTCTTATCGGTATTAAATACGTACAGACTAATTTGATCTACATGAGATTGCACTTTGTATGAATTTTACCACTGCTTCTTTCATGGTTTGGGATTGTGAGGACGGAGATTTAATTGTGTACACTGCTCCGATTCTACATGGAAATGCCCTGTGTACAAATATTAAACTAAAGTAAGAAATTAAACTTTTCCCTGGCTTTATGGTTTTCACTCCTCGCACTTGTCAAGTATATCACTGCAGTCAAAGTCACAATATTAAGTGGGTTCACTTAAAAATAGACTGGTCTAGAGTAATCTACGTCAGTCAAGTCAAGTCAAGTCACAAAACTTATATAGCGCACTACATACCCATAGGGTTTCAAGGCGCTTAGGAAGGGGAGGAGGATTACCTTTCAAATATCCAGGTTTTAAGTTGCTTTCTGAATGCTAGGTGGTTCTGGGTGAGGCGAAGGTATGCGGGGAGAGAGTTCCATGTTTTAGCAGCCAGGTAAGAAAAGGATCTGCCTCCCATGGTGGTCTTGTTGATGCGAGGGATAGTGGCGAGGGCTTGGCTGGAAGAGCGTAGTTGGCGGGAGGGGGTGTAAAAGGACAGACGTGAGTTGAGGCATTCTGGTCCGATGTCGTAGAGTGATTTGTGTGCGTGGGTAAGCAGTCTGAAAGTGATCCTCTTATTGACGGGTAGCCAGTGGAGGTCTTTGAGGTGACCAGAGATGTGTTCGTTGCGTGGGATGTCTAATATGATTCTGGCTGAGGCGTTTTGGATTCGTTGGAGTTTCTTCTGGAGTTTTGCGGTAGTACCTGCGTAGAGGGTGTTTCCGTAGTCCAGTCGGCTCGTGACCAGAGCGTGGGTGACAGTTTTCCTTGTTTCGGTGGGGATCCAGCGAAATGTTTTTCTGAGCATGCGAAGAATGTTGAAGCAGGAAGAGGATACGGCGCTGACTTGTCTGTTCATTGAGAGTGAGGAATCCAGGATGACGCCTAGGTTCCGTGCGTGGTCCGTCGGGATGGGTGCTTTTCCGAGGGCTTCCGGCCACCAGGAGTCGTCCCATGAAGAGGGGGACGTACCTAGAATGAGTACTTCAGTTTTGTCTGAGTTCAGTTTCAGACGGCTGTGTTTCATCCATTCGGCAACTTCTTTCATTCCTTCGTGTAGGTTAGTTTTGGCGGTGCTGGGGTCATTGGTGAGAGAAAGGATAAGTTGGGTGTCATCCGCGTAAGAGATGATGTTGAGGTTGTGATGGCGTGCGATGGCCGCGAGGGGGCTCATGTATACGTTGAAGAGGGTGGGACTGAGTGAGGATCCTTGTGGTACGCCGCAGATGACTTCATAGGCCTCGGACTTGAATGGTGGAAGGCGGACTCTCTGGGTTCTTCCGGTGAGGAACGAGGTGATCCAATCAAGTGCTTTTCCTTGGATCCCGATGTTTCTGAGGCGCTGTAAAAGGGTGCTGTGGCAGACTGTGTCGAATGCTGCAGAGAGGTCAAGGAGGATGAGGGCGACTGTGTCTCCATTGTCCAGTAGAGTTCGAATGTCGTCTGTTGCTGCGATGAGGGCGGTCTCAGTGCTGTGTTTTGCTCGGAAGCCAGATTGTGAGGGGTCGAGGGATTTGTTGGCTTCGAGGAAGGCGGCGAGCTGGTTGTTGACAGCTTTCTCGATGACTTTGGCCGGAAATGGAAGAAGCGAGATGGGGCGGTAATTTTTGAGTTCGGTGGGGTCTGCTGTGGGTTTTTTCAGAAGGGCAGTGAGTTCAGCGTGTTTCCAGTCTTCTGGGAAGGTAGCGGAGTTGAAGGAGCAGTTGATGACGTCTCGGAGGTGCGGTGCTATGACGGAGTCTGCTTTGTTGAAGACGTGGTGAGGGCATGGGTCTGTGGGGGATCCTGAGTGGATGGAATTCATCAGGCGGATGGTGTCCTCAGTGGAGATTGGGTTCCAGGCGTTAAGGGTGTTCACGGGGGGAAGGTGTACAGCAGATGGTGGGGTGGGTTGGTTTCCGGGTTGGTTGTCAAAGCTGTTGTGGATGTCTGCAATCTTGTTGTGGAAAAATGAGGCTAGGGAGTCGCAGAGGGTTTGAGAGGGGGTGATGTCGTTGGAGTTGGCCGAGGGATTGGAGAATTCCTTGACGATGTTGAAAAGTTCCTTGCTGTTGTGGGCGTTGTTGTCAAGTCGATCCTTGAATGCTGTTTTCTTGGCTTTTCGGATTAGTTGGTGGTGAGTACGGGTGGCGTTTTTGAAGGCGTCCTTGGTGCTGGTGGTAGGGTCTTTTTTCCAGGCCTTTTCGAGGGAGCGGCAGAGTTTCTTGGATTTCTTAAGCTCATCGTTGAACCATGAGGCCTTCTTGTTGCCGGGTTTGTTTTGACGTTTTTTCAGTGGAGCTAAGGTATCAGCGGTGTTGGATAGCCATAGGGTGAGGTTGGCGGCGGCTTCGTTAACGTTAGAAGAGAGGGCTGGGGTGTTTTGAAGGAGTAATGCGGAGATTTGGTCCGTGGTGATTTTGTTCCAGTTTCTTTGCAGAGTTGGTTGGAGGTGGTTGGTGGGTTTGGGCTTGTTGTAGGTGAAGTGGACGCAGCTGTGGTCAGTCCAGATGAGATCCGTAGTGTGGCTGAAGGAGACATGATTGCTGGAGGTGAAGATGGGGTCGAGTGTGTGACCTGCGATGTGGGTGGGGGAAGTGACCAGTTGTTTAAGTCCGAGGTTGGCGAGGTTGTCCACGAGGGTGGCGGTGTTGTGGTCGTTGATCTTTTCGAGGTGAAAGTTTAGGTCTCCCAGAAGGATGTATTCTTTGGAGGGGAGCGCGTGTGGGGTGATGAAGTCCGTGATGTCTTCACTGAATTTTGCGCGGGGTCCTGGTGGCCTGTAGAGGAGTGTGCCTCTGAGTGTGGTCTTGGGGTCGGTGTGGATCTGGAAGTGAAGGTGTTCGGAGTTGGCGAGGTTGGCGTCGGAGCTGGTTGAGATGCGGATGGATTTCTTATGGACGATGGCGATTCCTCCTCCTGTGTGGCTGGTACGGTCTTTGCGAGTGATCTTATAGTCTTCAGGGATGGCAATGGTGATGTCTGGTGCGGAGGAAGCGTTCATCCATGTTTCCGTAAGGAAGGCGATGTCCGGAGAAGTGGTGTCTAGTAGATTCCATAGGTCGATGGCGTGTCTGTGGACCGATCGGGTGTTGAGCAAGATGCATTGTAGGTGGTTGGGGTCGGGTATCTGTGGTGTGGTCGTAGTGGAGATGTTGTTGGTGCCGCTGAATTTGCAGGAGAAGCAGGAGAAAGGACCGTGAGTTTGTCCAGGGGCGGCTTGGACGCAGTTGGGGGCGCGACCGGGGTTAAGGGCTAGGAGGGAGGCGGCATCGTAGGTAATGCGGGGGGGCTGGGCAGCGCGAGGGGCAGGGGGTCTGGCGCTGGGCGCGGTCCAGGCGCGGACGGGCGTAGACGGGCTTACCTTTGGCGCACCTTCGGCGCGGGTTGGGCGCGGGCGCTGCGCGTAAACGCTGCGCGTGGGAACTACTGTCATATATGGATAGCGGAGGGGGAGGGGCGAGGGCGGCTCAGCTGGGAGGCGTGGCGGGCTCAAGGGAACAACAACAACAGTAACAGAGCCAAAATGGAGGGGAGGGCAGAGCAGGGCGCCGATAGCACACGATGTCAATTACACAATGCAGGAAAGTAATGGAGCGACCAAGCAAGCATCCGGTGAAGCAGTGACCAGGCGGTGGGAAATGATAATGATTCCTGGCGCTGTTTAAATAAATAATTAAATGCTCACACGCTCTAAAATCTTTTCGCTATGCAAATATAAAGTACCGCAACTCTGAAACGCTGAAACGCTATGGCGCTATTACAATCAATGAATCACTCAGCTTTGTAGCACAATACCGCCTTTCAGCAGCAAGCAGGCACATAGAGCTGCGCACACTTCCTTTTCTTGAAGGCACTAAAGCCGCTCATTCATGTGTGTCAAAGAGCTGAGACTTGAAGCATCGCAGCCTCTAGTCTCAGAGCTCGTCCTTCTGAGCACTTGTCATGGCGGGAGATGTTGTTTATGCAGATATCAGGATTCCTGGGAGAGCTCCGCGCACCAATGAGAGGAGAGCAGCAACTGGGCGCTGTGAGTACTGATTTATATGTCATTTTTCTTTAGGCGCTGCGCACCGCTGCAGAGGCGCATGAGAGTGTCTAACACCTACTACCTTCTAACTAACTGCCTTGTATGACGTCATGAGTTCCCCTTTCATACTGTACTTTTCATAGTAACTGGGCACCTGGCGAAATGTGGAGAGATGTAGACTACATCAAATAGTTGTAGGTGCCTTTTTATGATGGATGCTGTTGCCAGAGAGTCGGGGCATCAGATACAGGGGTGGTTTGCTGTTCTCGTGAGTGGGGGGCATGTGCATAATTTGTTTCGGTAACCAAAAATACTCATGAAGCTGAATTTTAACCACCAGTGATGGTGCATTCTCCTCCGAGCCCAAGGAGCACAATTTATTTATTATGCTGATCAATGTATGCCCCCCCCCCCCCCCCCTCCCTTCGTTCTCTGCTGGCTGCTCATGGTTTTTCACCAATTCCAGGCACCTCGCCTGCTTTGCAAACACGCAGTTGTTTTTACATTTGCCCTTTTGAGGGAGAGCCCGTCCTTATGCATTGGCATGATGTTGCAGGTGAACATGCGAGAGCCTGGTCACTACAGACTATTCTAGTGAGGGAGAGTTTGAATTCCACCTCTGTACGAGCTCTATCCAGGGAGGCCACTAACTCTCCTATGAATATCCCAGCTCGTTATTTACTGAGTAACACAATACGTTATATACATGGCAAAAACGTGAATTTTTTTTCCCTTCAAGTTACTCATTTCATTCGTTTTGTACTGACACCGAATTTAATGACGCTCCTCAGAAGGATGCAAACTACAGTTGCCCTCGTCGGTATTCACAACCAGCAGGTCACAGCCGTTGTCAGAGGTGAGCGTCTAACTCACTGAGACAAATGCAAAGGAAAACAGTTCACAAAGGCTGAGAAGAAACCGAGCACTGCTGTGCATGTGCGTGTGTGTTTTGCTGTTGCTCCATACATAACAGTTGTCCTGCTATTTAGCCACCACTCACGAGACCTTACACACACGTTCCAAACAGCCCGACTATGACTTCCTTTTTGAAAATTATTCTCGCTTGGCAAATTTCCTCATAAAATGTAGGGATCTTCACCCGTGGAACTGATGGAATTTGGTGACTCCACGTTTCTCTTGTAAAGCAGAGTCCTGGTCAAATACTGCCAAACTCCGTGAGGCAGAATTTCCTCCTGCAAGGCTCCAGAAATGCAAGCCCGAGCGAGATTTAGAATTGCCTGGTGCCCTTATATAACGCTGTAGTAGATTTGCTGCCACTCAAGCACCTTTTCTACTTGAGCTGCAACGAAATCAGCTCTGATGGCCGTTCTCTCTTGCGCACTGCATGGTGCCACTTTGCGATGATTTTTCAGTGCTGCTCATACCACTGATGCAAAATTGCAGGGCAAGCAGCGTGACATGCATATTTTTTGCCCATTGTTGGGTAGCACCCACTCCTAATAAAATGTTTCAATTAAATACAGCAGGGACTCCCCGGTAAAACCTGTGAGGTGATGGCACTATTTTGAATGCTAAATACCTTTTTCTCTCTCTAGTAGACTGAACGTTCCAGTAAATGCTTATGATTTCTTCACACAGTGGTTACACTGAAGACATGCTGGGTCAAATTCTCCAGCTACTGCGAAATCCCAATAGAAATCCCTTGACATAGTGACTGAGGAATTCATTGCACACCTTTCACCCCTCATGACCAAGATCCCTGAACCACAGATACCCTTAGTATGATCATTCACAACTAAGAGGTCTGATGATTGGGACTTAAAGTTAAGGGTAATTTACATCGCTTACATTCTGTTGATTCACCTTTCAGTACTGCTAAGGTTTCTTGAGCTTTGCAGTATCTCTTTATATGCCTTATAAAGTAAACATCTTTTAATTCACCAAAGAATATTAGTAATCTTTAGCAGTAACTACTTTTTACTTATATAGCCCTCAATAAGTTGGGTGAAGTTAAAGACTATGGGTGTGCCTGTTATTTGTCATTTTCATGGGAGAAAGATTCCACTTACATTTTCCCAAATTCTTTAGCTAGAGCTGATCCTCTTCCTCCCCAATGAACCCAACATTACCAAACACAACTTCTGAGAAGGGATGAAAGCTGTCGCCACCTGGATGAAGAACAGCTGCCTGAAACTCAACTCCAAGAATACAAAAATTCTCATCCTTGGCTACACCCCCTGAGCTTTGGGGCAACTCCTGGTGGACACCTGCCCTCGGAAATCCCCCCACCCTGATGAACCACGCACGAAACCTCATAATCATACTGGACTCATCGCTCACAATGAAATGCCAGATCAACGCCATATCCTGAACCTGATTCAACACCCTCCGCATGCTTCGAAAGACAGAAGGATCCCACCTGAATCCAGAAAAACTGTCACTCACCTGCTCATCACCAGCAGACTAGACTACGGCAACAATCTTTACACTGGAATCAACATGAAACTCCTTCACAAACTCCAGAATGTCCATAACGCCGCAGCCAGACTAATCCTCGACATGCCACGTCACACTTACATCACCCAATACCTCTGTGACCTCCACTGGCTCCCAGTCGAAAGAAGAATAACATTGAAACTCCTCACCCATGCATACAAGGCCCTACACAACACCGGACCCGCTTGCCTGAACAACTGCCTCCCCTATCAAGCACCCAAAAGATACCTCTGATCAGCTGAGCTTGCTCTGGCCACCGTCCCATCTATCTAGAGGACCAGAATGGGAGGAATGTTCTCCTCTTGCCTCACAGCCAAAGCCTGGAACGACGTCCTTCGCCACCTCCGGCAAGCTCCAACATTGCCCCAGGTCAGTAAGGACCCCAGCACTCAATTGAACCACCTTCCTTCCCCTCTGTACCTTGAGACCCTCACAGGTGAGTACTTGCACTTCACCAACCCGGATTGATTGTTTGAGTGATTGGTTTACTTACTCCTAACAACAATTCCCACTTTATTGAAAAGCTGTTTCATGAAGTCTTGGGTTGTTTTCATTTTAAATGTTAGGCATGCCTTTTCTAATGTTCAGAATGTTTGCTGTTGTGTAAAATCATCAGCTATGCTTCCATTACAAATATTTTGGTTTGGAATATAATATTAATCTTTTCTAAAACCTGCTTCTGAAAAGGCCGAATTAAACTGGTCTCAAAGATCATACATGTAAAACAGGTGTCTCCAACCAGTTGATTGTTAGCTACCGTAGCTCCCAGACACCTTCAGAGTAGCTCACAGCCTTGAATTCATTTTTAAAAGGGCACAAGCTCATAATTTCCTTTAAAGGTTAAGTTAAGGCTGTGTTTATTTTACATTATTGTCATCAGGCTGCAGTTAGCCGGGCCTGATAAAGAGCAGTGCACAGTCATATTCATGCCCCAGACTGGGGCTGGGTCGCAGAGGTGAGCAACTGAAGCTCTTAGGTAGTTAGCCTTGAAATAAAAGTCCTGGTCAACTTTATTTTAGCTGTGAACGAAATTATGTTTCTCAATGCTTTTAAATGGGAGAAAACAACAATGGAAAGTTACCTTAATCAGTAACTTAACTCTTCATTTTTATTTTCTCCCGTTTCAAAGTGCCGCATTTTCAAAAAGCAGGTCCCTTACTCCCAGCGGCCAGTAGACTCTGTGCCAGAAGTATAAGAGAAAAATGCAGACATTTAGTAAAAAGTTAAAAAGAGAGAAATATAAAGTGCAGAAAAATGTTCCATGTTATGACCTTTTTTGAAGAATATTTTTCAGCACTTTAAATTTCTCCCATTGAAAAAAACGTTTTTTTTTTGTTATTCATTCCACATATGGCGAAAGATATGTTCTTTGCTTCAAGTACATATGACACAGGCTCTCAGTCACCCGTACAAATATATCCCATTCATATGCACACGTTTATGTATTCCCCAAAAACCGAGCTCTCACTGAAACACATGGCAGCCCTTTCATAGTACTCCTATTCATAGTATGTTGTTCAAAACAGAGTATGTGAGATGGAGTCACACGAACCCGTGCATAAAGATGGCCGCCTCCTGATGACGTTCAATTTTTGCCTGCTAAACGACAAATTATCTTTGCGATTAGGGAATTGATTTTACTTTTTGGCCGGAACTCAGCTTGCAGACCTCAGCGCTTCCCTTTGGCAGGTTTGTGGAAGCTTTTTTAACAGGTTTTGTGCTTTTTTCTTCTCTGCTGCTCCTACCAGTTGCACTGCTTCTGTTTTGCTGTAGTTTTCTGTCAGGAAGGCGGAGTTTACTTCAGGAAAGGGCGAGGCTGAGGCCTAAAGCCCCTCCTGCGGTTGGTTTTAGCTGCTGCACTTTTAACTTCTATGGTGAATATAATTTATCCCTGCTTCTTCATTTCTACTTCTGGTGAGAACTAACTTTCATATAATCAATTATAATTATTTCAGCAAATGGAAGGAAAATATATTACTACTGGAAATAACAAGCGTAAACAGACTATCTCTCCTCCACCTGTAAAATCTAACGTTATTTATTTTAATGAACTTTCTTCATCTGATTTGTTGTAACAATTACAGGCTGTGCATTTAAATACTGGTTCAATTGCGTCAGAAATAAAAAATGTCCGCAAAAACATGGCTAGTCTTTCTATGAAAGTTTCTAATAACGCAATTAAAATTTAGGATAATAAAGTCAAAATTGATAGCCTCATGCCTAAGCAGTAAAAAGTCTACCAATGAGTAAGTTGCTGTTGGATTGAGAAGAGAGTAAATCCCAATACAATTGACGTATTTTTAATTTGCAGAAGACGTGGAGGGAAATTATTGTAGGCAGTATATAGAGAAATTGCTGCCTGGCCTGTTAAAGTTAACATTTTCTGACAAATGTGAAGAAGTCGACAAGGCACATAGAATTTCTTCTCACCAAAACCCTCGTCAGAGTAAACCACGACAAATGATTTTTAAAGTTCTGCATCATAACCATTTGGTGATGATCAGGAAGGCAGCTAGAGATATTCCGTCTTTAATGGTACATGGAAATAAAATCTATATCCATCAAAACTTTGCTAAGAAAACTGTTCATCTTCATAAAGAATTCCACGCTCCTCTGGTTTCAAATATGGTCTCTTCTATCCTTCTACTATGAGAATTTGGAAAGACGGTGTCTTAAAGTTCTTTCAACGACTGGAAGAGCTACCTACCTTCTTAGACCAACAATCTCCATTGTCCATGGAAACAAATGCAACTGATACTTTTTTTTGGCTTATAGTTTTCAGTCTAACTTGCACTTCCTCAGATTAGCTATGTGGGTGTTTTCTGGGTAGGTTACTCTTGATTATGCGTGTGCGTGATTCTACAATTCAAGTTTTTATGTTGTCTTATTTATGTTAGTCCTTGTCTTTCCGTTTATCCCTGTTTTTTATATCTAGAGCTACTTTTGGTATTTTATCTGTATTTTTTCTGTCCATTTCTATTGACCTTCCTCTTACATATGGACAACATAAAAAATATTAATATCGTTTCTTTGAATGTTAAAGGTTTAAGACATCCTGTTAAACGTGTCCAAATTTTAGATTATTCAGCAGGTCACAAAGCTGATATTTGTTTTTTTACAGTAGATTCATATTGATGAGAAATTTTCAGGATACATGCAGAAAAAGTGGTTTGGCACTATGGTTTCTTCACCTGCAGCTAATAAGACAAATGGAGTGGCTATTCTTTTTGCACAGTGATTACATTTTCGAATACTAGGGACATTTTCAGATACAGAAAGTTGTTACAATATTGTCAAAATTCAATTGGATAATACGCCTACTTATTTAATTTATGTTTATAGGGCAACAAATGATCCCAAATTTTCGTCCCTCTTTACGACAGAGGTGCTAAAAAAAGATAATGTCCACTCATTACTTTGAAAGAGATTTTAATTTAATATGCGATCCTTTGTTAGATAGATAATCACAGTCTACATATCGTTCACCAAAGGCTTTTGTTTACCTTAAAATCCTTTTTTAAAACAACGAAACTGGTTGATATTTGGCTGTTACACTAGCCAACTGAAATTATTTTTACTTTTTTCTTAAATCTGCCTAATTCACATTTACGACCTGATTATTAGTATCACAGCAATTAATTCCTATACAGTTTTACTCCATTAATATATAATATAGATATTTCTGATCATGCACCTATTTCAGCTGTTTTTCAATTTACCCCTACTCTTTGGGATGCATTTAAGGCATATATTAAAGGTGCAACCATTTCTCTTATGGCCCATGAAAAGAAATCTTTTAATGCTAAAATTAAAGATTTGGACAAATAAATTGCCAATTAGAGAGACTATTTATCTCGTATAATGATCTCAAATATGAAAGCAATTACAAAAACTTTGTTACACATTTAATTCCATATTAAGTAAACAAGTAGGTATTTAAATTTCCAATAATAAGGCCAAATGTTCTTTTAATGCTAATAGATCAGGTAGATTCTTGGCAAATTATTAGCATAGTAAAAAAAAAGATAAAACTTACTACTGCAATTCATGGTGTCAATGGTAATATTGCTTTATCCCATAAATATATAGTTAATTCATTTTAAAATTATAATAAAACCTTATATAATAAGCCTACTTTTGTGGACTCTTCATTGATTGATAATTTTTTGCGCAATTGCGGTTTACAGAAAAAAATCACAATAAGCCAAAGATGATTTAGATTCACCGATTACTTCAGAAGAGATTGATTTGGCTACCAAATTCCTTAAACTTAATACATCTCCTAGACCGGATGGAATCCCAGCTGAGTTTTATAAGGATTTTGCTTCTCACCTCATACATCAATTGCTTCAGTTTTTAACCTCTTTTAGCTCATTAGGAATATATTCTGGATCAAGCATTAATTGTGGTTCTTCCAAAACCTAACAAAGACCCTACTATTGTTTCAAATTATCTGCCAATTTCCTTACTAAATCACGATTGAAAACCTTATGCTAAAATACTTGCAACTAGGTTGACCTCTGTGCTTGAGTCTCTTATACATCCTGATCAATTTGGTTGTGTGAAACTTCGATATTCTGCAAATACAAGCGTGTTACTTCATGCTCTTGAACTAGGACCCATTTTATCCGTACCTTTTGGAGTGTTGGCATTAGATGCTGAAAAAGCTTTTGATAAAGTTCATTGGCAGTTTTTATTTCAAACATTAGCTGCTTTACATTTTGATGACACTTTTGCTCGCATGATATCCGCTCTTTATTCTAGGCCTTCTACTCAACTTTTTATAAATGGTCTTATTTCTAATATTTTTTTTCTTTTCAGGGGTACACGACAAGGTTGTCCTCTGTCACCTTTACTTTTTCTGCTGGCTATTAAAACTTTAATCACTCCTATTAGAAATTGTACAGGAATTGAGGGTATTAATAAAAATGATGGTTTTATAAAAAAAAGTGTAGCTTATGCAGATGATGTTCGTTTGTTTATTATTAATCTTGAATCATCCCTTCCCCCTTTATTGATATCATCTTGTTATATTCTTATATTTCTGGATATAAGTTAAATATCAACAGTTAAATGTGTATTGCACTCCTGATATGTTACTCTGTCAAGATATAATTTGGCAAATGGAGAAATATAAATATCTTGGTGTTTAATTCTTCCCATAATATTAAACAATCAATCACATTAAACTGTAACAATATTATAAAGTATATAAAAAAAATGTCCAAATGGCCTTCTTTACAGCTCTCAAGGTGGGGAAAAAAATCGATTAAATTAAAATGATAATTGCTTCCAAATATTCCTTTCTATGTTGGTGACTCAATTCCCAAGGTAATTTTATAAATCTATTGGTAAGCTTCTTTCTAAATGCATTTGGAACAATAAAACTCCTCTTATTAGTTATAATAAATTGAAAATTGCAAAATGTAATGGAGGTTTGGGGTTAGCTGATTTTTGTAATTATCATACTCATTCTCCACTTACTAGCCATCCTACATAGCTTCTTATAGAAACAGGGCTAATAGCAGCATTACTTTATTAACTATGTCTAATACTTCAACAGTACTTAGTAAGTCTGTTATTTTAAAATCCACTAAATTGATATTACACGATTTAGATACGTTATTCCAATTTCCTTTCTCCCATACCTTAAAAATATCGTTATGATATAATCTGCAGTTAAAATTTTGCAGAATCGTACAATTTTGGAAGGCTTGGACAAAGGTAGGTATTTTCTTTCTTAAAGACATATACATTAATTTTCCTTCTTCCAATTTCTGTAAATATGAGCTTTTATGTAATTCTATTCTGGATTCCTTTTCTAATAATATTCCCTCAAATAATACCTTTGATTTAGAAATGTATATTGAACAGTGACTACCTCATCTCATGCTGTATCCCAATTTATAAAAAGATGCATAATTTCCGTCGAAATAATATCGGCATGATTTCTAACTTCTGGAATAAAGAATTATCAATATCATTATTGCAAGATATTTGGCAGAAAATCAGGATAAATGGTGTTCCGGGTTGGCTTCCTGTGTCCTTGTATCAAACCAATTCTTCTATTCTTTTTAATTGTTTATAGACTCCTGTAAAGTTATTTAAAGCTACGCTTTTACAGTCTCCTAATTGCTGGCATTGTAAATTGCATAAGGGTTCATTAAAACATTCTTTATGAATGTAATATTGTTTTTCAATTCTGGAGGGAGGTTTGGGATGTCATCAAAAGTATATTCATTTTTTCTGAACCAATTTCATTTATTATTTTGATTTGTAAATCTGTTGCTCTTTCTATTAATATGTCTCTTCTAGAATGTAAATGTTTTGATTTTTTAATATAAGCAAACTTAATATCTATTACTGCTAATTGGAAAGATACTTATCATTTCATACATGAAGGTCATAGATAGTTGTTATTAGAAGAGGTGCTAATCTATCTTTATCTGTTGTTATTCATAATGGTTCTGCATATCATATTTTGTAAACCAATTGATTATATAGCTATCCGTTTTTAATTCATTTCTTTTTACTGCTCTATTTATTCCTATATTTACAAGGTTTCTATGATTATTAATAGTAGCTCTGCTCTCAGTTTTTACATGGATGATAATCTGTATTCCTCCTTTTTCCTTTTTTAGTTACAGTTTTTATTTCCTATACATATATTGTAGAAGTATCATTTTCTTGTATATAGGTATTGTTATTCTAATATTACTATTGGTATTGATCCTGTAAAGTACCTTTTTTGGTGCTATATTTTGTGTTTTCTTTCTCTCATTATAAAAATCAATAAATGATTTGTAACACAAAACAGAGATTGTGGCTCTATGGACATTAGCCTTGAAGTAACTGAATCTGGGAATGGGGATGTCTGGTAGAAATGTGCATGTACTTAAGCCTTCAGTAGTTCTGGATGCTTTTCCCTGATCAGCAGTAGCTCTAACTACAAAAAATGTTGTAGATCCTGTGTGTAAAAGGACTAGGAGGAGACAAGTATGACCAACAAGAAGTAGATATTAGAGTATTACATTTTAATAGAAATTGTAATAAAAATATTTGATTATACAGCACATATAAAGTTTGAGTAACTTTGACTGCCCAAGAGGTAGACATATTCTTTATCTGCATGTTACTCCAAATTAAAAGTGAAGACGATTTTTTAAGGCCTATCCATATTCGGTCCATATTTATCACCCAGCATTAAAAATATTAGCAACATTCATAAACTAGTATTATGTTACTGAAGCTTTATGTGGCTAATTAAAAGCACACAAGTTAATGATACTCTGAATTAGAAATAGTTTCTATTAGTTATACTTGTTCTGTAGTTGAGAAAAAAGGAAGCCAATGATCATTAGCATAGGCTTTACGCATGCAAAAAAATCCTCTTCCTACACAACAGTTCCAAAAAACAGTTCTAAATGTACTAAATAAGTGAGGCATTAACTGTATTTTTAACACTGGTCTTGTCAATAGAAATAAAAGGTTGATACAATAGATACATATTTTTCAAAATTTGCAAAGCTCAAGAAATAGGTTTTTGTGAAATACAAATAAAATCAGAACAGGAATGAGGCAATGAAGGATCTCTCTAACTCCACCTAAATTTGAGAATCATAAAAGACGAATCCTGGAACCAAAACCAGAAATGTCTGAGCAAAAAAGCTTCATGATAACAAGACAAAATTAAGGAAATTTAAACACTACTCTTTCCCTGGGTAATTTATTTTATTAAGAATAATTCTGATTTATATTTATTTTGCCATAACATTTTCATAATTGTTGGAAGTGGGGGTCCTTACCCCTCACTGCCGCCACCAAATGCTGGAGGTGGGAGTCCCTGTCCCACACCTCTGTCGCCAGGTGCGAGATCCGGACCCCTTGTTTCAACGCTATTCTAAGGACACCATCTGAGATAGCCCTGCTCACAGCGTTAGTAGCTTGGCACGAGCAGCCAGGCTTATCTCCAAGGCACGAGTGTACAGTATGTGCAACCACACTTACAGCAACCCAATGATGTCTCCACAGATAGACTACACACAAGTTTTTATAAAACGAGTATAATCTTTATATAAGAAGATTTACAATATGACCACACGATACAAAACCAACATATAATAGGTAGTATTCCTCCCGGCGGATTAGTAGGTTCTAATCCCAACCACCACTTCTAACCAACAGTTAAGCTTACGTGTAACCGTTCCCAAAAGGTTAGGCAGGTCGTATTGCTAGAATCACTCACGTTGCAAAAGAAAAGAAATACTGCAATGCGTAACGATATACTCCTGTATGGTGTAATAGTGAAACAATGACATATGTAGCGCCACAGTCATGTACTTTGCAATAGAAGGAATAATGCATGCGTATCACCACCAGCATGCCCTGTGCAAAGAAGAAACAAAGCAATTTGTCACGCTACAATCTTGTACTGCGCAATGAAGAAATAATGCAATGCGCCACGTTATAATCAGGTACTGGGCGATGAAGAAATAATGCAATGCGCCACATTACAATCATATCCCCTGCAAGGGAAAAATAACGCAGTGCGTAGTGCACCAAGCATGTAGTTCATCAGGCACAAATAAGGTCAGGCGTCACACGACAGTTCGATAGTTTGCTAGCAGCAATTATGCAAAGTGTAATACGACAGATTAGGTGCTCCATTAACAGTTGCCCCCAACCTGGATCAATGATGACACCAAAGTGCCGCTTCTCACACCAACCCCAGTACTGCCCCTCCTTGAGCCAGCACGGGCCTAGATGCGAGCTGAAGGAACAGGCTCGCGCAGCTGAAAGAAGCGAGAGGACGAGAGAGTGTCCATCCGGGCCTGGACCCCACCCCAGGTGGTGATCCACATTACCTGGGGGGCGTGTCCCCACTCTCCTCTCCTCCTTCAACGACTTGGGCCTTGATCCAGAACTCTGTCAATGGCATGGCGAGCCCAGGCCAGCGACTCAGCTCCTCCGGGGCTGCAGGTCCGGGCCGCTACTGTTTCGCTTTGAAGGCCAAATGACCTGGCCCTTCTTCCGGCGTTGTCAGAGACCCGCCCTCAGCACTGTAGAGACTTACTTCGATTTCGGTGCACACACTAGCCAGGCACTCCTCACCAGCACCTCTGGTTACACCTCGACATGCACTCTGCGCGTCCGAGACTCGCCTCTTCTCTGGTGCCCACGATGACCAGGCACTCTTCACCAACACCCCGGCTTGCACCTCGACACGCACCCTGCGCGTCTGAGTCTCACCTCTTCGCTCAGTGCACAACACGACCGGGCGCTCTTCACCAACGCCTTGGCTGCACCTCAACACGCACCCGGCGAATCCGAGTATCACCTCCTCGCTCGGTGCACACGATGACCAGGCGCTCTTCACCAACACCTTGGCTGCACCTCGACCCACACCCTCCGTGTCCAAACTCACTTCTTTGCTCGGTGCACACAACGACCAGGCGCTCCTCACCAACGCCTTGGCTTGCACCACGACATGCACCATGCGCGTCCGAGCCTCCTCTTTCTCCTGGTGCACACAACGACCAGGTGCTCCTCACCAATGCATTGGCTTGCACCACGAAATGCACCATGTGCGTCCAAGACACCGTTTACTTCCTGTGTGCCCACGATCAGAAGGCACAACTTCGAGGGTCTCAACCTGCAAAAGCATGCACACACCGCGCTGCTTGGGATTTCTCCTGAAACTTTTTTGTTCCTGTGTTTCCAAACAGGGAGCCAGCTCACCTCGGGCCCTTGGGGTTCAAGACACAGCACAAAGCACAGTCTTCATCAAGCAGGGGGACCCAGCATCTCCAAGCACAGTCCCAACAGCTTCTTCCTTGGTTAGAACAGCAAACTGCAGACCAGCCCCAGATCACAAAGCAAGGATTGGTCTTTCTCCAGCAGTCTCTTCAGTTGCTCCTTCCTTAGCAGAGGTTCCTCTTGACCACAAAATGGGTCCAAGCCTTTTCAGTCTCAATCTATTTCTGTTTCATTCCAAAGTTCAGGGGTTTCAGCTCTCACAGTTTTCTCTTTGGAGATTAGGATGCTCCTTGAGGATGAAGATCCAGATGCACTATTCCTCACAGAAACCGGTTAGACAGTACAACGGAACCTGACCTGGTACAAACCCTGCCTCCGGGCTTTACCATTAAGCGACATGATCATGTTATAAGGAAAGGAGGAGGCATTGCGATAATCCATAAAAACACGGTTAAGTGTAAAGCCGAACCCAATACCATCCTTGACTGTGAAAGTCTCACATTTAATATGGCCCTCTCCGCAACTCATTCCCTTGGCGGAGCTCTCATTTATCGCAGCCCCGGAGGATGCGGTCGCTTCATCAAATCCCTTCCGGAAGTTGCTGCCACATTAGTAGCCAAGTTCCCCCATACCACTCTGTTAGGAGACTTTAATATTCACTTCGATTAACCCAATAAGGTGGAATCAACTGAGCTTATCCAAGATCTTTTGGCGATTCAACTTGCCCAAAAAGTAGTAGGTCCCACTCATTTGAAAGGCCTTACTTTGGACCCTATTTTCAGCAATAATCCTGGAATGTGGGTGAGTGAGCCTAAGGGTATCCCGTGGTCAAATCATTTTCTGATTCCTTTTCATATATCAGCACCTCTGCATATCCCTCTCATCAAAGCTAGTGAGAAGAAAACACATCACTGGGCTAAATTGCCGGTGGACTCTTAGATTAAAGCATTTAACAACCTTAAACCCGCGTCTAATTCAAACATCACCGAATCTTTAGCACATTTTACCAGCTGGATCGAGTCCGCACTTGACACGGTTGCACCGATCATACCCCTGCACAAATGTAGGGACAAAAAGACGCCATGGTATTCTCCCGGGATGCGAAAACTCAAGCACACATGCAAGAGATTAGAGAGGGAATGGAGGAAAGATTATCAGGATCTAGGGGTATTAAAATACAGAGAAGCTATAAAAACGTATCTAAAGGAAATAAAAGCAGTACAGGCCGCCTACTACAAAGACATCATCACTTCCGCCACTAACACTCCTAGAGAAATCTTTCGGGTGGCACAGGATCTTCTAGAAATACCAAAAAATGACCTAGCTCTAGAAGCCTCTTCGAAACAGTGTAACACACTTGCAGAGTTTTTTCAGGACAAAATTAAAAAACTCTATACCACATTCCCCCACCCCCCCGGCTCGAGTGAGCTGGCAGATGCCAAACTGGTCGCAAGTAATCCAGAGTTTGAGTTTAAAGAATTCCCAGCCATGAAGCTCGAAAAGCTGACAGACATTTTTACTCATATAAAATCAGGTTCCCCCTTAGACCCTGCCCCTCCATATATCTTACACAAAGCTGGAAATGCGATACTGCGCAGCATCCTGCAAATGGTCTATTTGGCCTTATCCTCAGGATCCGTTCCAGACCCATGGAAACACACAATGGTCAAGTCGCTATTGAAAAACTCGAGCCTTGACCCAGCAGATTTGGGCAATTATCGCCCAATCTCACTGCTGCCAGTAATTGTCAAAACTCTAAATAAATATGTGAACTCCATTCTCTCCAACCTTTTAGAAAGTCATAACCTCCTGCATGCCACTCAGACGGGGTTCCGTCCCAATCACTGAACTGAGACCGCTCTTTTGGCTGTGGTTGAGGACTCCAGGCAGATCCTGGATCAAGGGGAGCAGTTGCCATCATCCTCCTTGATCTAAGCTCGGCCTTCGATACAGTTAACTCTTCCATCTTGGTGGAGAGACTTACGAGGCTGGGGCTGCAAAATAAGGCGATTTCTTGGATACAATCTTACCTCAATAAGAGAACTTTTCAAGTTTTTTCCAGGGATGTTTTCCTCTGAGAAATTAGAACTCAACTTTGGAGTCCCGCAGGGCTCTTCATTTAGCCCCGCACTCTTTAATGTTTACATGCGGCCGCTGGCCGACATTGTCCTTCGTCACAAAATTAAGATTGTGACTTATGCGGATGACATACTTCTGGTCATAACTCTTAACGGGGCACGCAACTTCCCCTCGGACTTTGAGATTTGCCTAGAGAAAGTCGCCTCCTGGATGGAGCATTCCTGCCATTGACTCAACATAGGTAAACCGAACTGATGCTTCTAGGGAACCATTATAACATGGACCTCGGCCAGATTTGTCCAAGGTGCCTCGGCCCTCCACCAACTCCTAAAACCAGGATAAAGAGCCCGAGTGTCTGGTTAGACAACGCTCTCAAGTTTGACCACCAAGCAGTGAGGGTGGAAGGGGTCTGTTTTGGGATACTTACATCCCTCGAAAAATTCTCCCGCTGCTACCAATGAATGCTAACCGAATCGTGGTCCAAACCTTAGTTTTATCGTGCCTGGACTATGGCAACTCCCTTTATCTGGGAGCCCCCAAGGCAACATTGAGGAAACTCGAGGTGGCCAAGAACTGTGTTGCCAGGATGCTTCTGGGTATCCCTAAATCTCAATCAGCCAAGCCAGCTCTAAAAGCTCTACACTGGCCTATGGCGCCGTGCTGCGTTAGTTTGGAAAGCACAGAGATGCAACATATTTTCAAGAATATGTCACATCTCTGTGCTTCCACTGCGCTGGCGCACAAACTGCAGCCATGTGCCGGCGCAAGGATGCCTGCGTCGTGGGCAAATTGTTTTTGTGAAGGAAGGGACACCTTCCTGCACAAAAACAATCACAGGAGGCTTTTTCCTCTTTCAATGCAAGGAAAAAACAAGGAGAAATGAAAACATTTCTCCTCGTTGCGCCTCGCTATGCCACCTCTAGGGTGGCATAGCATTCACACATATCTCCAGATTTACGATTTCTCGTAAATCTGGAGATGTGTCTTGTTCCATGGGTGTTGCGTGGTAACACCCCTCCCACGCACAGTGCTGCGCGTGAAGGGGCCATATTTATGAGGAGAGGAAAAGTCACGCAGGGTGGCTTTTCCTCTCCTTGTAAATATGGAGGAGCCCCCTGTGCAACCAGTACGTCAAGAAAAGTGACGTAGTGGTGGCGCAGGGGGCTATTAAATCTGTCCCCCAGTTATTTCAACAAATTGCACCATAATTCCTATGGGTTGTCTGCCTGATCACTAGCGCTGGGATGCCCGAGGGTAGCTAGGGGCTATATAAATGGTTAATAATGATAATAGTTATACCCCTTAATTTCTTTGAAGTTTGTGGTGCTTAGGTTTCCCTGACCCCTCCTTAAATCAGTTCTGGGTGTCTCCCTCCCAGTGTCACCTTTCTCCCTTTGATACTGGGGGTCTGGATCCTTAATCACTCAGCAGGAGATGGGTCAATTGGTTTATAGCACCAGCCCAGGCCTTTTCACCACTCAGGCTTCTCCTCCCACTACTCTCCAGATGCAGGGCAGCCTGGTGCCATCTCAACCCCTCCCTGGGTCAAGACCTCTCCCAGCTCCTCTCACCTCTCAGATCTAGACAGGCAATCCACATTCCGCAGAGACTCACAGAAATGCCTAAAGCACAAAACTCGGCCACTTTCTAAAAGAGTGGTTTCTGAACACACAGTTACAAAACCACTTTCACAGAAAGATGTGTTATGACACTGTGAGTTCATACATAATAAACTTCACGTCTCCATTTTAAACTTATAGGAAACTAGGCTAACAAACACAACACCCAGCCTCCCCCATTCTGTCCTATGGGCAGGATGGCCTTTCAGCAGTGAAAAACGAAATGGAGTGTTTTTCACTGTCAGGACATTACACACACCTTAGTATATGTCCTCCCTTTTACGTACACTGCTCTCTGCCCAGGTGTTACCCGTGACCTACCACAGGGGTGCTCAATGAGTATGCAAAAGGGAAAGTAAGGCCTGACAAGTGGTTGCACTTGTCAGGACAATATGCTAACTTAGCAAACTGCTCGCAGGCCCTACACTGGAGACCTGAGTTCCCTTCTCTGCACGCCTTTGCATTATTATCCCTGGCACACAGAGTGCAGATCACTAGGGACTTTATTAGTAAGGCAAACATACCAATCATTTCCAACCAATTACCATTACACTTTACATAGGGAACATTTGTACTTTGACACTGATCAGCAGTATCAAAGTACCCAAAGCATCTAAAATCAAAGGAGGTAGAGGCAAAAAGTCACGGGTAATCACACCAAGATATGCCAGGTCTAACACTTGTCCCCTTCAGCTAAAAAGTGGTGGGGGAACTACCCACCCTCAGGGGAGTTCTCATCACTAAGGTGGAAAAATCTGGACAGACCATCAGCATTGGCATGTTCTGTTCCTGGACTGTGTTCCACCGTGAAGTCCATCCCCTGTAAGGAGATGGACCACCTCAACAGCTTTGGGTTCTCACCCCTCATCTGCATCAACCACTTGAGGGGCCAGTGGTCAGTCTGGAACAAGAAGTGGGTCCCAAACAAGTAGGGCCTCAGCTTCTTCAGCGCCCAGACCACAGCAAAAGCCTCCCGTTCAATTGCACTCCACCTCTGTTCCCTGGGAAGTAGCCATATGCTATTGAAAGCTACGGGTTGTTCCAAGCCCTCGTTGTTCAATTGTGAGAGTAATGCTCCCACCCCATGCTCTGAAGCATCTGTCTGCCCTATAAACTCTGGAGAAATCCGGTGCCCGTAACACAGGTGCGGTGCACATGGCAGTCTTCAGGTCATCAAAGGCGGTCTGGCAGGCATCAGTCCAGACCACCTTCTTGGGCTGTTTCTTGGACATCAGTTCCGTCAAGGGGGCAACGAGGGTGCCATACCCCTTCATGAACCATCTGTAATACCCAGTGAGTCCTAGAAAAGCCCTCACACCTGTCTGGGTCTTGGGGAGTTCCCAGGCCAGGATGGTATCAATCTTTGCCTGTAGGGGCGCCAACTGGCCGCTCCCCACTTGGTTTCCCAAGTACACCACGGAATACTGCCCTATCTGGCACTTACTTGCCTTGATAGTTAGGCCCGCCCTCTGCAAGGTCTTCAATACTTTGCACCTCCCACCTGAAGCTGAACACTGCAATGTCGTCCAGGTAAGCGGCGCTGAATTCCTCTAGCTCGCTCAGCACCTGGTTAACTAGTCTCTGGAAGGTGGCAGGGGCGTTCTTCAACCCAAAGGGCATAATCCTGAACCTCTGTCAAGGCAACCTGCAAGTACCCAGATGTCAAATCAAATGTACTGAGGTACCGGCAGCTCCGAGCCGATCCACGAACTTATCAGCTCTGGAGATGGGGTGCGCGTCAATCTTTGTGACCGCACGGAGCCCACGGTAATCCACACAGAACCGAAGTTCAGGAGTAGCACCCGGCGCAGCAGCTTTTGGCACAAGGACCACTGGGCTGGCCCAGGGACTGCTGGATGGCTCAATCACCACTAATGCCAGCATCTTGGAAACCTCCTCCTTGATGCTGGCCCTAACCTCATCAGCAACCCGGTAATTTTTTGTTTTACAGGCAGACTGTCTCCAATGTCCACATCATGGACGCACCAATGGGTGACTCCTGGGGTCAGGGAGAACAGGAAGGCGAACTGACCCAATACCTGGCGACAGTTCCTCTGCTGTTCCGGGGTCAGGGTAGGCAAGGGGTACACCCCATATACTGACCCATCCTTCTCCTTGGCTGGCAGGAGGTCAGGAAGAGGGTCAAAGTGTGGTTTGTGGCGGTTCACATGGACAACCCTTAAAGGATTCCTAGGAGACCGTAAGTCTACCAGGTAGGTCACTTTGCTCCTGCCCTCCACCACCTTATTAGGCCCAGTCCACTTGTTCTGGAGTGCACAAGGCTCCACTGGCATAATCACCCACACCTTCTGCCCAGGTTGAAACTCGACCAGAGTGGCATTCTGGTCGTACCACAGTTTCATATCCCCCTGGCTGGCTTCCAGGTATACCTGAGCGAGCTGCCTGAAATGCCTAGTTTGGTTCCTGAAGGCCAGAATGTAGCTGCATAAATCCTGGGGGGTTTACAAGGAGCCTTCTCCCAGCCCTCCTTCACCAAACTCAAGGGTCCTCTGACCGGGTGCCCATACAGGAGCTCAAAGGGACTGAACCCCAATGACTTCTGTGGTACCACCCTATAGGCAAACAGCAGGCATGGCAAGAGGACATCCCACTTACACCTCATGGGTTCCTCCAGTTCCATAAAAACGCCCCTCAAGGTCTGGTTAAATCTCTCAACCAGACAATTATCCTGGGGTTGGTAAGGTGTGGTTAACTTATAAGGTACACCACACTCCTTCCACAGATTTCATATACCTCGATATGAAATTAGTACCCCTGTTGGACACCACCTCTCTAGGGAACCCCACACGGGAGAAAATCCCCATCAGTGCACGGCCCACCATGGGGGCTGTCACCGTCCAGAGAGGGATGGCTTCCGGGTACCGGGCGGCATCGTCCACCAAGACCAGGATGAACCTGTTGCCCATTGCCGTCTTGGGATCCAGAGGTCCCACAATGTCAATGCCCAACCTCTCAAAGGGTGTGCTGACCACAGGGAAAGGTTGGAGGGGAGCCTTTCGCTTCCTTCCACTCTTACCACTCGCCTGACAAGTCAGACAGATCCTGCAATGAGTATCAGAACTCTTGCGCATCTGGGGCCAGTAAAAGTGGGTGACAAGCCGCTCAAAGGTCTTGTCCTGCCCTAAATGTCCCGCCAAAGGTACATCATGAGCCAACCCCAATTGCAAGTCTTTGAAGCGCTGGGGTTCCACCAGCACCCGGGCTGACCCAGACTCAGCCACCTTGGGCTCACTAAACAGGAGATAGTTTTCCCAGTAAATCAAGTCTGATCCCTGCTACCTGGTTTGTTGCCTGCTGCCGCAAACCTACAAGAGAAGGGCACCTCTGATGCTCCTCACAGAATTCCTCCCTGGAGGGGTCCTCTTCCTGCTGTCATTCGGCCAGCTTGGGTAGGTCCCCCAGTTCAGTAGGCTCCAGGGCATCTCCCTCACAGGGTGCCTCCTCCTGGACTGTGGGAACTGTGGTAGCGGTTTTCCATGCCCCCTGCCTCTTCTTCTGACAGGCACCTGGGCCACTATTTCAGGCTCCCGGTTCTCTTGAATACTTTACTGGCTACCATAGACAGAGTGGTCATACAAGCCCCCTCAGGTAGACCCAACATCTCAAAAGGCGCCTGGTGCTCCACCTCTTTCCAGGGGGAACTCGCCAGGTCATTCCCTAGCAGACAGTCTTCAGGCATGGATGGACTTACAACAACCTTCAAGGAACCTGAGACCCCTCCCCATTCAAAGGGAACCAGCGCCACCTTGCAGAGGAACACTGAATTGTCTGCTAACATTACAGGGTGAAGCACATTGGGAATTACTTGCTCTTCAAACACCCACTGACACGGACAGATGTCAAACTGGCACCGGGGTCCCTCAGAGCCTCCACCCTCCGTCCATTGATGGTCACACACTGCCTGTACTTTTTAGTGTTCAAAGGCAGAGGGATTTCCTGGACCATCTCTTGATCTCCTAAGGAGACCTGGGTTATAACTGCTTGCTCCTCCCCATTCCAAGGACTCAATTCCTCCCCTAACGCTACACTCACTAAACCAGGTGTTGGAGCACCAGTGGGTGCAGATGACTTTTGGGGCATTTAGGGGAAATATGACCCACTTCTTTTTTTTAAACCATATTTAATTGCCATTTAATCCTTATTATCACAGACATTACTTCATGACGGATAAGTCCTTGGCATATATGACAGATGAACTGTTTACAATCGTGAATTCTTACAATCAAGCTTCTCAAAAAATAGAACAGTTCCCCCCCGGGTTGCAATGGTACAAATAATACATAGGGGAAGCTTGTTAGTAGCTGCTCGTAAATGTGGGATTCCTTAGACGTGTATGGCGGTGGCCGGGTTTGAGTGTGTTAAATTTGGTGTCCTCCCAGGCCACTGCCTAGGGCCGTGCCAGCTGCTCTAGGGGAGCCTACCTCTTCAAGGTCTTCCTGTCCAGAGGCTATTAGTTCATCTACTAAGGTTTCCCAGGCTTTGGCCCTGTCCATCTTAGCCTTAGCAATCGCCCGACTGGCTTCCCTAAACAGTAGCCTGCTTTCCGCACCCACCCACCTCTCTAATTCTCTTCTCCAGGTGGCTATCTGCAGACCTCTTGGGGCCTTCCAGTTTCTAGTTATCTCCCTCTTGGCTAGGACGTAAGCAAGGTCCTGAAACTTCCCCGTCACCTTGTTCTTGGCTGTGTGTGGAAACCATCCCAAGAGGAAGTGCTCTGGTGTCTGTGGCAGTTCCTTATCAATCAAGTCACCTATTAACTGCCGTACACCTCCCCAGAAAGTCTGCAGTAGGGGGCAGTCCCAAAACATGTGGAGTATGTGTGCCTCCTTCTCCCCGCATCTCGAGCAGGCCGCTGATTCCTCACTGAAGTACCTCCTAATGCGGGCCGGCGTTAGATATGCTCTGTGCAGTACATAATAGTTAATTAATTTAAAACGTGCGTTCCTTGACACCTTTGGCATGCGTTCTAGAATTTTTTCCCAGTCCCTCTCTGGTATTTGCTTACCAAGGTCTTCTTTCCATTGTAGTTTCAGGCGCTCTACTGTCCGCCGTGCATCTGTCTGTATGGCCTTGTATAAGCAGGACACCGTTTTAATTTTTTCCGCTGAGAGCACCACATATCTGCACCACGCCAGCGCTCGCAGCTCCATGCCCCCCCTTCAATGCTCCCTAATCTTGCGAGTCAAGGCCCTATGCTTCAAGAAATGACCCCCAGGGATATCATATGTAGCCTGCAGGCCCTCGAAGGGTAAGAGTGCGGAGTCTCTGCATAGGTCTCCCATTTCCCTCAGTCCTGCTTCTACCCAGTCCTCTAGCCCTGCCCAGTGCTCGCTCTGTGGGAAATACCGCAACATTGTCAGTGGTATGGCAGGGGAATAGGGAGTCACAGGGTTCACCTTCCTCAGGTATCTGGACCAACAGCGCATTACCACCTTGGAAGCATTTGTGTCTGCTGGTGCGGTGGACTCGTAAAAGGATTTTGCTGGGTTGGCAGTATCTGGTGTTTCTGGGCAGCATTCCCTGTCAGGATTGCGGTCTGCCGCTAGCCATTGGATCAGCCAGTATTGCTGCGCAGCTATATAATACCTCTCAAGGGCAGGCACTGCTACTCCCCCCTCTGCTGTAGGGTGTTGCAATGATGACAGTGCTACTCTCCGTCTGCCTGTGCCCCAAATAAAGGAAGTGACAATCGAGTCCAATTCTTTGAACATCGCTTTTGGGATCCGCACTGGCAGTGTCCCGAAATAATATAGGAGGCGTGGCAACGTTATCATCTTTAGGACCGCCACTCTTCCAGCTACGGAAAGCGGGAGTGTGCTCCAGAAATCCATTGCAGCTTTCGCTGCCTTCACTGCCTTGCCTACATTACCTTCCAAGAGGTCCGATGCGTCATGATAAATATTAACACCCAGACATTGTAGGCATCAGGGTTCCCACCGCCTCGCTCCAAAGTAAGCGGTGGAGGGGTATCCGGGGTTAGTGGAAACAAACTGGATTTTTGCCAGTTAACCTGGAGTCCAGGCACCGTGCCAAATTGGGCTCATGACCCACTTCTTTACAGACCTTGGGGCTCCTTCTTGCCCTTGAAGGCCCAGGCCCTCTTGGCCTTGAGAGACTAGGACCCTTTCTTGGGGGAACTACTTTGGGGCCCTTTAGGGTACTCCTTGTGATTACCTTTGTCCTCCCTCCACCCTCGGCAGGGGACCCTGCACACTCTTAGCAGTGGTACTCCCAATCCCCTTGTGGACAAGTCCAGCAGTCTGCCTCCTCAGCAAGCATACTGGGATCCGTCAGCTTACTATCCAATAGATGCTGGCACAGCTCTGGAACACACAGACTACTCAAGTGGTCCCAACTGATTAAATCACATAAGTCCTTAAAATCATTGACCTTGCTGCCCAACATCCAACCTTCCAATGCCCGGGTGTACTCATTCACACATTCTACCAAAGTACGGGATTCTAGTTTCTTGGAGGTCCTGAACTTCTGCCGGTATTGTTCAGGAGTGAGCCCATACCGGAGGCATAAAGCCTCCCTTATGTTGGCGTAGGTCAGGGTTCCCGCCCTCTCTAAAGGTGATAGGACGTCCCTCCCTCAAAGTGTTTCCATAGGCCCGCCCCCCAATGCTTTTCAGGCACCTCATTCATTCTTAGTGCGATCTCATATGCCGTGAAATACGCATAAATGTCATCACCCCTCTGGAAATCTTGCACTAAATCCTTGGGAATGTACACCTTCCCTACTGGCACTGATGGTGCGCTGCCACCATTCGAACTGTGCTCGGCTTGTCTACCCTAAATGTCCAGTTCCCTCAAGCTTTACTCATGAGCGAAGATAATCCTCTTCTCTTCCAATGCGAGAGCGTTCCTGCTCTCCTCTGCTTGAGTTTTAAGTTTTAATACCTCCAACTCATGCAGCCTGACCCTTTGGTTTTCCAACATCTCCTTTGGTGAAAAACTCCTCCCTGAACGGCTACTACCAGCCCCTGCGGCTGGTCCCTCCACTGGCAAATCCTGTGGACCAAATCAATTCCCTGGGTCATCCTCATCCACCTCAACATCACCCGTCTCCTGAGCCTCTTTGGCTTCCCACCAGGCCCTCAAGGCCACTTGCAGCTCCTCCTTCTTGGCGCTACTCTTCATGGGCCTAAGTTCTGCAGAATGTCCTCAACCTTGTAGGTAAACAGTGCCTCAATGTTAAATTCTAATTCTGCAACCGCAGCCTCACTGGCTATCTGACTCTCCCCCTGAGACATGATGTGTGGATTAAAGGTTACTCAACAATAGAACCACCAAATCAAAAACATATGTTGTTGCATCTTAGTCTACGATCAATTTATGATGTACACCAATTACTGTGAGTGATTTTGCACATACGCATTTAAATTTACATTAGTATCGAATCCCACCACCCTGCCGCCAAATGTTGGAAGTGGGGGTCCTTATCCCTCACCGCCACCAGCAAATGATGAAGGCGGGAGTCCCTGTCCCACACCGCTGTTGCCAGGTGCGAGATCCGGACCCCTCGTTTCAACGTTAGGCTAAGTAAGGACCCAGTCTGAGATAGCCCTGGTCACACCCTTAGTCGCTTGGCAGGAGCAGCTAGGCTTATCTCCAAGGCACGAGTGTACAGTATATGCAACCACACTCACAGCAACCCAATGATGTCACCACAAATAGACTCCACACAAGTTTTTATAACTCAAGTATAATCTTTATATAAGAAGATATGCGATATGACCACACAATAAAAAACCAACATATAATAATATGTAGTATTCCTCCCGGCGGATTGGTAGGTTCTAATCCCAACCACCACTTCTAACCAACAGTTAAGCTTACATGTAACCGTTTCCAAAAGGTTAGGCAGGTCGTATTGCTAGAATCACACACGTTGCAAAGGAAAAGAAATACTGCAATGCGTAAGAATATACTCCTGTACGGGGCAATAGCGAAACAATGACATATGTAGCGCCACAGTCATGTACTTTGCAATAGAAGGAATAATGCAATGCGTATCACCACCAGCATGCCCTGTGCGAAGAAGAAACAAAGCAATGCGTCACACTACAATCATGTACTGTGCAATGAAGAAATAATGCAATGCGCCACATTACAATCATGTACCATGCAAGGGAAAAATAACGCAGTGCGTAGAGCACCAAGCATGTAGTTCGTCAGGCACAAATAAGGTCAGGTGGCATACGGCAGTTCGATAGTTCGTTAGCTGCAATAATGCAAAGTGCATTATGACAGTTTAGGTGCTCCGTTAACAGTTGCCCCCAACCTGGATCAATGATGACACAAAAGTGCTGCTTCTCATTCCGGCCCCAGTACTGCCCCTCTGTGGGCCAGCACGGGCTTAGATCTGAGCCGAAGGACAGTCTCGCGCAGCTGACAGAAGCGAGAGGCCGAGAGAGTGTCCAACCGGGCCCGCACCCCAGCCCAGGTGGTGATCCACATTACCTAGGGGGGCGCGACCCCACTCACCTCTCCTCCTTCAGCGACTTGGGCCTTGATCCAGAACTCCGTCAATGGCACGGCGAGCTCAGGTCGGTGGCTCAGCTCCTCCGGGGCTGCCAGTCCGGGCTGCTAATGTAGCACTCCGAGGGCCCAATGACCTGGCCCTCCTTCCGGCGGTCTCAGTGGACACAGAGACCCGTCCTCAGCACTGTGGAGACTTACTTCAATTTTGGTGCACACACTACCCAGGCACTCCTCACCAGCGCCACTGGTTACACCTCGACACGTACTCTGTGTCCAAGACTCGCCTCTTCTCTGGTGCCCGTGATGACCAGGTGCTCTTCACCAATGCCCCGGCTTGCCCCTCGACACGCACCCTGCGCGTCCGAGTCTTACCTCTTCGTTCAGTTGAAAACCATGACCAGGCGCTCTTCACCAACACCTTGGCTGCACCTCGACAAGCACCCTGCGCGTCCGAGTCTCACCTCTTCGCTCGGTACACACTATGACCAGGTGCTCCTCACCAACACCTTGGCTGCACCTCAACGTGCACCCTGCGCGTCCGAGACTCACTTCTTCACTTGATGCATAAAACGACCAGGCGCTCCTCACCAATGCCTTGGCTTGCACCGTGGCAGGCACCATGCGTGTCCGAGCCTTCTCTTTCTCCCAGTGCACACAACGACCAGGCGCTCCTCACCAACGCCTTGGCTTGCACCACGACACGCACCATGCTCGTTCGAGACTGTTTACTTCATGTGTGCCCACGCTCACAAGGCACAAATTCCGAGGGTCTCAAGCTGCAAAAGCACACGCACACCGCGTTGCTTGGGACTTCTCCGGAAACTTTTATGTTCCTGTGTTTCCAAACAGGGGGCCTGCTCACCTCGGACCCTTGGGGTTCAAGACACAGCACAAAGCACAGTCTTTGTCAAGCAGGTGGATCCAGAGCCTCCAAGCATAGTCCCAACAACATCCTCCTTGGTTAGAACAGCAAACTGCAGACCAGCCCCAGATCACGAAGCAGGGATTGGTCTTTCCCCAGCAGTCTCTTCAGTTGCTCCTTCCTTAGCAGAGGTTCTTCTTGACCACGAAATGGGTCCAAGCCTTTTCAGTCTCAATCCATTTCTGTTTCATTCCAACGTTCAGGGGTTTCAGCTCCCACAGTTTTCTCTTTGGAGATTAGGATGCTCCTTGAGGATGAAGATCCAGATGCACTATTCCTCACAGAAACCTGGTTACACAGCACATCGGAACCTGACCTGGTACAAACCCTGCCTCCAGGCTTTACGATTAAGCGACACAATCGTGTTATAAGGAAAGGAGGAGGCATTGCGATAATCCATAAAAACACGATTAAGTGTAAAGCCGAACCCAATACCATCCTTGACTGTGAAAGTCTCACATTTAATATGGCCCTCTCCGCAACTCATTCTTTTGGCGGAGCTCTCAATTATCACAGCCCCGGAGGATGCGGTCGCTTCATCAAATCCCTTCCGGAAGTTGCTGCCACATTAGTAGCCAAGTTCCCCTATACCACTCTGTTAGGAGACTTTAACATTCACTTCGATGAACCCAATAAGGTGGAATCAACTGAGCTTACCCAAGATCTTTTGGCGATTCAACTTGCCCAAAAAGTAATAGGTCCCACTCATGTGAAAGGCCATACTTTGGACCCTATTTTCAGCAATCATCCTGGAATGTGGGTGAGTGAGCCTAAGGGTATCCCGTGGTCAGATCCTTTTGATTCCTTTTCATATATCAGCACCTTGGCATATCCCTGTCACCAAAGCTAGTGAGAAGAAAACACGTCACTGGGCTAAATTGCCGGTGGACTCTTGGATTACAGCACTTAACAACCTTAAACCTGTGTCTAATTCTAACCTCACAGAAGCTTCAGCAAATTTTCCCTGCTGGATCGAGTCCACACTTGACACGGTTGCACCTATCATATCCCTCCACAAACGTAGGGACAAAAAGAAGCCATGGTATTCTCCCGAGCTGCGAAAACTCAAGCAGAAATGCAAGAGATTTGAGTGGGAATGGAGGAAAGATTATCAGGATCTAGGGAAATTAAAATACAGAGAAGCTATAAAAATGTATCAAAAGGAAATACAAGCAGTACAGGTGCCTAATACCGAAGGCATCATCACTTCGGCCACTAACACTCCTAGAGAAATATTTCGGGTGGCTCAGGATCTTCAGGAGCTCCCCAAAAATGGCCTAGCTCTAGAAGTTTATTCAAAACAATGTAACGCACTTGCAAAGTTTTTCATGACAAAATTAAAAAACTCTATACCACATTCCCCCACCTCCCCTGCCCGAGTAATCTGGCTGGTGCCAAACTGGTTGCAAGAAATCCAGAGTTTGTGTTTAAAGAATTCGCAGCCATAACCTCGAAAAGCTGACAGAAATTTGTACTCGTATAAAATCAGGATCCCCCTTAAACCCTGCCCCTCCATATATCTTATACAAAGCTGGAAATGCGATCCTGCCCAGTATCTTGAAATGGTAAAATTGTCCTTATCCTCAGGATCAGTTCTAGACCCATGGAAACACGCAACGGTCAAGGCGCTATTGAAAAACCGAGCATTGACCCAGCAGATTTGGGCAATTATTGCCCAATCTCGCTGCTGCCAGTAATTGTAAAAACTCTGGAAAAATATGTGGACTCCATTCTCTCCAACTTTTTAGAAAGTCATGACCTCCTGCATGCCACTCAGACAGGGTTCCGTCCCAATCACGAAACTGAGACCGCTCTTTTGGCTGTGGTTGAGGACTCCAGGCAGATTCTGGATCAAGGGGAGCAGTTGCCATCATCCTCCTTGTTTTAAGCCCGGCCTTTGATACAGTTAACTCTTCCATCTTGGTGGAGAGACTTAAGAGGCTGGGGCTGCAAGATAAGGCAATTTTTACCTCGATAAGAGAACTTTTCAAGTTTCTTCCGGGGATGTTTGCTCTGAGAAATTAGAACTCAACAGTGGAGTCCCGCAGGGCTCTTCACTTAGCCCCACACTCTTTAATGTTTACATGCGGCCACTGGCCAACATTGTCCTTCCGCTTAACATTAAGATTGTGACTTAAGCGGATGACACACAGCTGGTCATAACTCTTAATGGGGAACGCAACTTCCCCTCGGACTTTGAGATTTGCCTAGAGAAAGTCGCCTCCAGGATGGAGCATTCCTGCCTTCGACTCAACGGAAGTAAAACCGAACTTATGCTTTTAGGGAACCATTATAACACGGACCATGGCCAGATATGTCCAAGGTGCTTCGGTCCTCCACCAACTCGTATAACCAGGATAAAGAGCCTGGGTGTCTGGTTAGACAACGCTCTCAAGTTTGACCACCAAGCAGTGAAGGTGGCAGGGGTCTGTTTTGGGATACTTAGATCCCTTCGGAAAAAAAATCCGCTGCTACCAATGAATGCTATCCGAATCCTGGTCCAAGTCTTAGTTTTATCGTGCCTGGACTATGGTAACTCCCTTTATCTGGGAGCCCTTAAGGCAACATTGAGGAAAATCCAAGTGGCCCAGAACTGTGCTGCCAGGATGCTTCTGGGCATCCCTAAATCTTAATCAGCCAAGCCAGCTCTAAAAGCTCTACACTGGCTACCTATCCAGGAAAGAATAAAATTTAAGGCTTGCTGTCTTTCCCATAAGACTGTATGGGGAACGGGACCGGAAATCAACAAACCCCTCAATAGCCCCTATCAGCCCTCAAGGGAGCTTTATTCTCTTAACCTCAATTTGGTAGTTGTTCCTAAAATTAAAAGGACAAGTGGAAGAAGATATTTTGCTTATAATGTGGCAAAGCTCTGGAACTCCTTGCCCCTATATATTTACTCTGAAGCCCCTGTCCTGCCTTTTCATAAACTCTTAAAAACTTGGTTATTTCAACAAAATGCACCATAATTCCTACCGGTTATCTGCCTGATAACTAGCGCTGGGATGCCCCAGGGTAGCTAGGCTCCATATAAATGATTAATAATAATAATAGTTATACCCCTTAATGTCTTTGAAGTTTGTTGTGCTCAGGGGTCCCTGACCCCTCCCTAAATCAGTTCTGGGTGTCTCCCTCCCAGTGTCACCTATCTCTCTTTGATACTGGGGGTCTGGATCCTTAATCACTCAGCAGGAGATGGGTCAATTGGTTTATAGCACCAGCCCAGGCCTTTTCACCTCCTGGGCTTCTCCTCCCACTATGTTATGTTATGTTAAATTAATTTTATAATGCGCACAGCTACCTAACAAGGGTTTCCCAGCGCAAGCCTGAAGTAACAGAAAAGAAAAAAGTAAGAGATTATTGATTAAACAACCAGGTTTTTAGGAGTGTATGGAATTTCATATGTAGCGTTTCTTTGCGAGTCGCTGTGGGGAGTTCCACAAGGATGGGCCAAGATAAAAGAAAGAGCGACCACCCATTCTTGTAAGTTTGATCCTAGGAACCACTAATTTTTCCTGAGTCGCGGAACGCAACAGGCGAGAGGGCTGGTAAGGATGGACTACATTTTGCAAATAGTGAGGAGCAGTGCCCGCCTTGATCTTGAACATATATTTCAAGGCTTAGAGTTGAAAATCGTGCCAAATTCAAAGCCAATGCAGATATCTCAAGGAACTACAGATGGAAGACATTCTTGGGATCTTGCAAAGCAATCTGGCGGCAGAGTTCTGTACCACCTGAAGACTCCGTAACACATCCCTATTTGCTTCCAATTAAAGTATGTTCCCATAGACCAGTTTAGATGTTACAAGTGCCTGGACTACGTTTTTTTGGGTAGCACTAGGGAGCATGCAGATAATTTTCTTCAACCATTTTAAAATGGTGAAGCAGGTGGCTGCAACTTTTACCGCTTGTTTTTTCATTGATAGTTTGTCATCAATGATGAATCCCAGGTTGTGGACTTGGGAGGTGGGCTGTGGTAAAAGGCCCATTGCGCTGGGCCAGTGTTGGGGGCCCCAAAGATCTTTGTTTTTCCCAAGAATCAGGATCTCTGTTTTTTCGCCATTGAGTATGAGTAGATTGGTTTGCATCCAAGGTGCAATGTTACTCAAACCCGCTTGAAGAATTAAAAGGTCCCAGCAGCTTTTCCGTAGAAAGGGAGAAAATGATTTGGGTGTCATCAGCGCAAGAAAAGAGACAACCCAGCCTCTTCTGAAATCGCTGCCAAAGGTTGAACATACACATTAAACAGAAGAGGACTTAGAATCGACCCTTGGGGTACCCCATAGGGGGGGGAAATAGATTTTGGAAGTAGCACTAGATGAAAAAACTTGAAAAGTCCGCTTGGATAAAAATGAAGAAAGCCAACCAACTGCTGATCTGGCAATGCCAAGAGGCTGCAAAGATTTAATGAGCACGGTGTGGGACACCGTGTCAAATGCGGCACTCAAGTCGAGCAATAAGAGGGCCACTGTGTCTCTTATATCCAGACATTGCTGTGGCATTTCGGTGACTCCAAGATGAGTCGTCTCGGTCGAGAAACCCGCTCTGAAGCCTGACTGAGAATAGTGTAGGAAGTTGGAGGACTGAATAAACTGAGTTAATTGTATATTTACATATTTTTTCCAAGATTTTAGAAAATTGGGAGCAGGGAAATTGGCCTAAAATTAAATAACTGGGCAGGATCAGCATTAGCCTTTTTCAGGAGAGGAAGGACCATGGCATGTTTCCAATCAGGCGGGACCATGGCCTCTTGCAATGAAGCATTGAGGAACTCCATGAAAATCTTCATGGAAGGCAAATCAAGCTGCTGTAGTACTGAGGCAGGAAGGAGATCACAAGGAGATCCAGATTTAATGCTACCTAAGATTTTTTTAAAGAATTAATATTAAAAGGTGCCCACGATTCCAATTTAATGGAAGGTTCAGCCATATAAGTGAGCTCAGGGGAGGAAACTAACTGAATAGGGACCGTTGGCCTAGTTTTATCAAGTGTCAGGTATATTTGTTCCAATTTATTCATAAAAAAAAGTTAGCAAGTGTGTCGCATTGTAATTCATCTAAAATAGGGGAAGTAGGCTGTGTATCTGAGCCAGCTAGTTTTTTAACCATTGCAGACTGAGTACATGAACAGTTCTGTGCATTAGAAAGAGTGGAGGAAACATATACCGCTCGAGCTAATTTACATAGAGCTTGATATTCTTTTAGAGCGTTTTTATATGTCATTTTAGGATCCGATGAATAGTTCTTCCTCCAACGTCTCTCCAACGCTTTGCATTTGCTTTTTTCAATTTGTAATTGTTCCGTAAACCAAGGAGCGGGGGGGGCGGTGGTTATACAATTTTTTAATGGAAAGTGGAAGGCAATGATCAGTTGCATTAGAAATCCAATTATGTATAGTTTCCAAAGAAGTGATCGACATTTGATCAATAGTAGGGGCACTATTGGACAAGAATTTGATTAAAGGCTTCCATATCCAATTTACACCAGTTTCTGGATTGTGATTGAATTCCAGATGCAGGTGTAAACAAATTCACCGGAATTGTACAGTGGAACTTGACAGCAAAATGGTCTGACCAACATAGGGGAAGAGCAGGAGAACATTGAATGTGAGATCAATTGGAAAAAATGGGATCTAGTAGATGGCCTGCCATATGAGTTGGGCCATTATTATAAAGCAGTAGATTCATTGCTGCCAAATCCGAGATCAATGTGCTGCTGATTGTACACTCAGTATTATCAAGATGAAGATTTAAATCACCTAGAATGGCAAAACTAGCCATTTTAAGTAGGTAGGGAGCGATTGAATCTGTGAGTGATGAAGCCCAATAACTGGACGGTCCTGGGGGCCGATAAGATAAAATACCAGAAAGAGTGAATTGAGGAATTGAGAGGTCAAGGCAAGTTTGAATAAAGCTGCTTCACAACCAGCAAGAGGCAGATCTTCAAATGTACATGAATAGGATTTATTACAAATTAAAGCAATACCTCCTCCTACCCTTAGGTCTCTGTCCTTTTTGACTATTGCATAATTAGCTGGTAGAGCAGCGGCCATATCTGGTCCTGAGCTCGTGTGTAACCATGTTTCAGTTAAAAAAATTGCATCTGGATGTTCACTGCTTAATAAATCAAAAATATATTCCTTATGTTTAGGAAGGGATCAACAATTAATGTTCCAAAAGTTGAAGACTTTATAAGGAGAAATACAACCTTGGGGAAGACAGTGTTGAGAGGGAACGCTGTCTACGATTACACTATTTAATTCACTGGAGGGTGTAGTGCAAAAGGTAAAATTACAACAAGTAGTGATCTCATCAAAAGGATGAAGTAGGATATAATCAGGGTAGTACTTACAGCGAAATTTCAACAATTGGTCAGACGAATAGTGAATTAAATTTTCAGGGCACGCTAAAGTTTGGCCAGAGTTTGTGGCCCCAGGTCCCGTTCTGTCTCAGGCGGGCGCAGATGGACTTGCCTTTGGCGCGCCTTCTACTCTCCAGATGCAGGGAAGCCTGGTGCCATCTCAACCCCTCATTGACTCAAACCTCTCCCAGCTCCTCTCACCTCTCAGATCCCGACAGGCAATCCACATTCAGCAGAGACACACAGAAATGCTTAAAGCACAAAACTCAGCCACTTTCTAAAAGAGTGGTTTCTGATCACACAGTGACAAAACCACTTTCACAGAGAGATGTGTTATGACACATTGAGTTAATACATACTAAACTTCACCTCTCCATTTTAAACTTATAGGAAACTAGGCTAGCAAACAAAACACCCAGCCTCCTCCATTCTGTTTGATGGGCTGGATGGCCTTTCAGCAGTGAAAAACTAAATGGAGTGTTTTCACTGTCAGGACATAACACACACCTTAGTATATGTCCGGCCTTTTACTTACACTGCACCCTGCCCATGGGTTACCCGGGACCTACCACAGGGGTGCTCAATGTGTATGCAAAAGGGAAAGTAAGGCCGGACAAGTGGTTGCACTTGTCAGGACAACATGCTAACTTAGCAAACTGCTCGCTGGCCCTACACTGCAGGCCTGAGTTCCCTTCTCCGCGCGCCTTTGCATTACTGGCCCTGGCACACAGTGCCCATCACTAGGGACTTTACTAGTAAGGCAAACATACCAATCATAGCCAACCAATTACCGTTACACTTTATATAGGAAACACTTATACTATGACACTGATCAGCAGTGGCAAAGTACCCAAAGCATCTAAAAACAAAGGAGATAGAGGCAAAAAGTCACGGGTAATCATGCCAAGATATGCCAGGTCTAACAATAATGAAATATATATTTTCATAAAAAGGGATTCTGGTACATAAACAGGTAAACTTGAAAGAAAGTATAGAATTTCTATCTGCAGCACCCGCTGCAATGTTAAAAATGCACCTTAGACATTCCCCTGCACTACGTGGCAGGCACCATGCGGTGCGGTGCCTGCGACATGGTGAAGGGAAATGTAGGGGGCACCTACTGCCTGCCGTTCTGTGGTGGAGTGTCCGCCGTGGAACGACCGGCGGAAAAGGGAAATCATAATCCCGATGGCTGTGCCTGACAGGCACCGCCGCCATGCTGGCTAAATGTGCAAGCTCCGACAGGCAGTTGGAAAATGACTGCCTGCCTGAACCGTGGCGGTTGGTCTTTCCGACCGCGATGTTTCCGCCTGCCATAGTAATTTGGCAGGCGGAAACCCACAGTACGATGGCAGAGGGACCACCACCGACATGCTGTCGATGGCGGGCCTTCTGCCATCGTAATCAGGCCCATAATTTTTAAACACATCTTTGAAACATAACTTATTTAAAAGAAGAACTTCTGGTTGGTTTGAGTTGTAAAGTAAATCATTCACTTGTTGGTTCCAACTCAGCTGCTGCTGGTCTCTCAGCTCTTGCATCACCAATGGTGGGCACAAAACCTGAAAGAGAGTGCAATGGTTATTATTAGTATTGCAGTTCTACAAGACTTTCCAGAATGCGTCTTCCTGGTCGACACACTTCATCTCTAGTTGGTTTTGTATTTTATGCTTTCTTAAGAGAGGGACCAACCTTGTCATTTCTAGGGACAGCACTAGAAAAACATTAATTTTTCAGAAACTTAGAATTCAACTAAAGAGCAACGATAAAGTGAGATTGATGTTTAGTGAGGGACAAAGCATCAACCACTGCACATTTATTTTCAGTCAGTCTACTGATTTATTTGAACTAGTTATCTTGCTAATACAGGTTTCATGTTTTTCAAATGAATCACTACTTTTTACATCTTGTGTTAGCCAGTACCTTTTGTTTTTAATACAAATATATATACCGTGCATAGTTACTTACAGGGACTTTTATTAAGCTTTAGTCATGCAGTGTTCTGCTTTAGTGCCATTCTTTTATTCAACTTCCACCCACCACAACACACAGTATGAGTCAGAGTGTCAGCCCACTTCACCCATTGGCTTACTTAACTTTGAGTGACACCATTCTTCTCTTGCACAATGTGCACATCTGCACAATAAGTATCCTCCTTCTGTGTCAACCCTCTACTGGTGCAATATATATATATTGGCCTTTAGACAATGATTGTTTTACTCAGGTCAGGGCCCGGTAACTGTCCCAACACCGACCGGGCTGACCCAGTGGGTGCATAATCAGCAATGCCGGGCATATTGTCTTTGCCAGTACTTGTTTAGATAGTTGTCAATCAAAAGTTTCTGCACTGTGTAGATGGATTGGGACTAACTGATTCAGTTAATGGAAAAGAAGCAAACTCAATGCCAGAATAAATTATGCTTATCATCCTAAATAAAAGCCAATGTGTCCTGCATCCATTGTTGAGCCTCACCAAACATTCTGCTGTTGCCACCAGGCAGATCAAACAGGATCTGGGTATGACTGGCTCACAGTTGACATAGCAGACAACATTTCCTGGTCACCTGGACCGTAGGGAACAAATGAAAATTCAAAAAGAGGTTGTAGAACAGTAGCACCCTGGGGCTTCCTTCAAGTGATAGCCATACACCATTAATTAAAGGAACTGAGAGTGCAGATGTATGAAACCACTTGCAAACCATTTGTAAAATCAGAGAATTTGGGAAAATAAACTGTGGGGGATATTCTCAAGAAGGTGTGATAACTACCGCAAAAGTAGCTTAACGCAACTCTTCACATCGCAGTCTATCGCGGGAAAATAACTCTGTGTTAACGTGGTATTCTCAACACGGCGGCACCATGCGATAGACCCATGACAGGGCGTCAAATGAACGCGTTAAAATCAACGTGTTGCTGCAATAATGCGAAACATGAACGTGAAAAAAGCGGCGATGGTGCCAATCGCGATACAAAAATCAGCGAAAACCTGCAATCCCCACGCGACATGCGGGAAAAAGCAAAATAAAAGTTGGGAAAAAAACACATACAAAAGCCAAACAACAGCGAAGCACAATGGAGTCAGCCAGAGCAAGTGCAGAGGACAACCAGAACCCCACAAACCCCTCGGATGAGCAGCCTGCGACCTCTGGGTCAGGGAAGGGCAAGGACAAGAAGAGTAGGAAGAAAGGTTTCAGTCGACAGGAAAACAGGATCCTGATAATGGAAGTGATAGAACACCATCAACTACTGTTTGTCACCTCCACTTTGTCTCCTCCACTGTGTCACTGGCAACTACAAATAGAATATTGCAGATCATCGTGGACAAGGTGAATGCAGTCGGGGTGCTGAAGAGGACAATGGAAGAGGTCAAGAGGTGCTGGAATAATGTAAAGCGCAAAACCAAGACGAAACTTGCAAACAACAGAAAGGCAGCAATGCAGTCTAGAGGTGGGAGCCCAGCGCCACAGGAGGAGCTGGAAGAGATTGAAGAAATGGTTTCCACAGTCATCAGTGGGGAGAAGGTGGCAGGAGTTGGGGGACCGGACACTGCTCAACATGACCAGACACAACAGCAACAGGGTGAGTAACGACCAGGGACTGGGGGGACAGGGGGAGATGGGCACAATGGCACACATGCACAATTAAGCGTAGCACAACTGCAGACAAACCATGCCCCAGAGTCCCAACTCCCACCAACAGCCCAATGTACCCAAGTCCGCAACAACCCAGCACTATATAAGCAAAGAAGTCAAAGGCACACTGCACTAAAGGGATAAGGGGCATCCAAATCAGAGCTGCAGGGGCGACTCTCCCAAAAAGCAGCACACACACATATAACATGCAGAGCACAGCAACATTGACAACAATGTGATACAAACCGTAACACGTCCGCTACAGAACAGAGGACACAACTGATGCCGCTTGTTTGCAGACATTGGCCAATCACATTTGGCATAGCAGGAAAATGTGAGATGATGATGTACAAGTACAAACACACATCTGTGATGTTTTCAAAATGTCCACTGTCCCACATCAAAAATGGGAGCTCCCCCAAACACTCACAATGTACACTAACATGCAGTCTGAATGTAAACATGTACAATGCGTCAACACACGTCAACATAATGTTAAACTGCATCTCCCCTTCACATTTCAGGGGAAATCCAACACCTCCTGCAGAGCAGTCCGAACCTCTCTTCTCCGATGAAGAAGAGGACCACCACACCTTCGACTCTGATGCCCTCCAACAGCTCGTGGGGAGCCTCCGCACCCCACCACCAGGAGCAGGGCTGCCCAGCTGCTATGAGCAGAGCCCACCCCTGAACAGTACACACAGCAGGCAGCACCCACCACCACATTTGCCTCCCAGGACGCCCACGACGAACACATGGCCTTCCAACTCCATGTGTTGGGGTGCCAGGAGAAGCTGGCTGAACAGGTGCTGGTGGGGTTCGACTGCATGGCAGCCAAACTAGATGCCATACGTGGGTGTCTAAGTCCCATCAGGGACCATTCACAGTCCCTAACGGACACCCACAGTCCGCACAATGCTCTCCAATGAACCATGGCTGACATCGCCAGAAAGACTGTCCAGTCAGAGTGGCTCCAGCGAGCTTGCCCGGGAGTTGGGACTCATGCGGCGGCTAATGGAGAACATGGAGAGGAGGCAGGCGGAAAGAGCGGCTGCCACGGCTGCACACCAGCGAGAAGTAGGCCCTAAAGACCATCCTCATGGCATTGCTGCCACAGGGCCTGGCACTGATGCATGCTGCTGCTACCACTCCATCCACATCTCCGACCCCTAATGTGTCAGTGCCACACAGTGCAGTGGACATTCCACCTCCATCCCCTGAGGTGTCACTGCCACACAGTGCGGGAGACAGACCACCACCACCCACATGTGAGGCACATGCAACATCAGAGAACGAAGATGCGGATGAATCTGCCTCCGTGGTCAGAAGGACGCAGTAGCATGCATCTCTGCCATATGGCCTGTTTCTGCTTGGTTCTGCCCTCTGCATCATCACCTTCCACTGTCCCCAATGCACTCTGCGACACTCACCTTGGACCTCGACATGGACTGCCATATTCTGTTTGGTCACCAATGACACAGCTATCTGACTGCGGAATGAACTCCTCCTCTTATGATGTACTTGTCAGTCCCTGAAGGACTCTGGCTCGCCCTCCACAGGCTAACAATGCAAGGTGGGGTTTGTATGGCCCTGTACTACTCCAGCTACAACACTCCATTGAATGTGCATCAAACATTCATTGTCACACCGATGTGTCATGTCTATGATCTTGCAAATGTAGAGGTATGGATGAATGTAGGGTCAATGATTCCCCCTTACGTCCCTGTTGCTCATGTTGTAGGACTTGTGTTACAGTGTGACACATTGCCGATTGCATTCTGGGCTGCACCGACACTAGAACGGTGACACACGCATAAGATACTTCCTTGTCCAGCCCAGAACGGAAGCACGCCCAGAGCCCCGTCGTGTCCGCAACAGGCTTGTGATCTGCTAGCTGTTGCGGACACAACGGATTCATTCTCTTCAAAGACCGACGAGTCAAGTTTAATTGGCAACGTCTGAGCCACTTGGATTTACGGACCCAGATTTATTAAAAGATTTTTCGCGCAGTGAACGAATCGTGTTCCCACCACCAGCTGAGAATCCAAGTAGAGGTTGGACTTGAAATACCTTTGGAGTTTATGACAGCATTAAGCTGAAGTAAACATTGGTCCTGATGAGAATCCCAGCAAGGAAAAGGGATTTGAAACGCGTAGACCTTATTTTTTGAGGCCAATCTATTTGTCAAAACAAAAAACAGAGTTTATTGTTTAAAAATCACGATTAATGTTTTCATGTTGATGGTCTTCCTGTGTATATGTACTCAATATAATTTTGGTTCGTCTAAATTGTCAATTTGATATGAATGGGGTTGAATGTGTATGAGTGACCACTGAGTAAGGGATTTGTATGTAGATGTTGGTTTGTTATGATAGGTGGTGTTATACAAATGTACAAAAGAAAACAAATGTTCAATCAGCAATGTGGGCATTATTGTGAGACGTGTTTTTAGGTTTGTGAAATGTATGTTGTAAGAGAAATTTAATGTAACTTGAGAAATCTTTTTGATTAAATCCAACTGAAAAAGAAGTTGCCAGTGATATTGTTTGAGTCAATACACTTTGTGAAAGTTTATGTTGAAAAAAGTGCAGCACTGGCACATTTGTGGTATTTGATGTTATTAGGCTAGGCCTTGCTGCCATTGAGCCAAGACCCGAGATTGTTGTTTCTAATGACCAATCCCAGCACTGCATTGCTGAGTTGTGATTGGATTAGGGGTGGAAGCCTTGCTGCCTTCCTTCTGTTCCTGGAAGTAGACTCAGGAGAGAAGGAGAAATGAAGACACGGGACCCAGCCTCGAAGTAAGATTTTTCTCATTTAAATATTTATAACACCCGCTCCCACACACATACCCACATCCACGCCCCATCCAACGTCCTTCCCAGCCTTTCCCACCTCATAGCTGTCCAGTACCCCCCAGCATTTCTCAATGGCGGCCGCTGTGCAGCTATGTGCAGCCAGCGTACCCCTGGTGTGCCAAAGATATATATGAAGTTACAACGCATATCATTAGATCGCATTCCATTACAATGCATTCTAATACTAGGCATATTGCAACAGTAGGGAAGGTGTTCGATAGCGGAGATGTAAATATTACTATTCCCACTTCAGTGAGTGCAACCCTAAAACTAACATTTTTACCCTAAAGCAAAACCTGAACCCTAAACTTCATCTTTGAGACCCAAAAAACAGACCCTAAAAGTCATATTTGACCCAAATGCACACCCCAATTTTCATAATTGACCCCAAAATACACCCCAAGTTTCAGATTTTACCCCATAATGCACCCCAAATTTAATCTCCGACACCAAAAACCCATACCCACCCTAAAACTTAAAAATATCCCATTACGCACCTCACAATGCTTTGTAATGGAATGCAATGTAAAGGCACCTGCGTTGTTGGGGTTGCGTTGTAAAGGCATTACGATGTAATGCCTGCATTGTAATGGACGTCTCCCGTGCCAAATGCAAGCCATAGGCAAGCCCATCTGCATCCGTCTGCCCCTGGAATGTGCTCAGCACCAAGCACCCTTCCTCTCGGACACTCCACCGCTACGACGCCAGCACCCTCCTCGACATCAACACTGGACCCCACATCACCTGCCAGGACCAACCTCTGTTCCAGACCGCACATCACCATCGCCATCACTGACGGCTACTAAATCACCCGCAAGGACCACCCCAACAGTCCTGGTGGAGGCATTGCCATCACCTACAGAAGCACACTCCGACTGACCACGCACTCTAATAACCCAACGGTGACCATGGAACACCTCAGCTTCCAGATCCAGGCCAAACCCATCCTCTGCGGCACCATCATCTGCAGTCACCCCGGGCCATGGACCCGCTTTCTCCGATACCATTGTAGACCTTGATGCACACCAGGCTCTCCCATCCAGCGATGACATCCTACTCGGCAAACTCAAGTTCCAACTGGACAACCTCAGTGACCAGAATACCACCCACTTCTGGGGAAGCTCCCCAACATCAGACTCAAGCAGCTAGTCACCGCAGCAAGCCACATAGCAGGACACACGGTCGAGCACGTCTCTTCCGCTAGTGGGACCTTCAACTACAGCCACACCACGGACTCTCCTGGACCAACCATCATTGTATACATCAATCATTCATAGTATTTGTAAAGCGCACTACATACCCGTGAGGGTCTCAAGGCGGTGAGGGGAAGGGGGTGCTGCTACTGCTTGAAGAGCCAGGTCTTGAGAAGTCTTCTGAAGGTAAGCAGGTCCTGGGTCTGCCGCAGGTTGGTAGGGAAGCTGTTCCAGGTCTTGACGGCAAGGAAGGAGAAGGATCTTCCGCCGGCGGTCGTTCGTTGGATGCGGGGGACAGCGGCAAGGGCGAGTCTGGCTGAGCAGAGCTGGTGGGTGGGGGTGTACAAGCTGAGTCGGTTGTTGAGGTATGCTGGCCCGGTGTTGTGGAGGGCCTTGTGGGCGTGGGGGAGTAGCTTGAAGGTGATCCTCTTTTCGACGGGGAGCCAGTGTAGGTCTCTCAGGTGGGGGGTGATGTGGCTGTGGCAAGGGACGTTGAGGATCAGTCGGGCGGAGGCGTTTTGGATACGTTGCAGTCGTCGCAGGTGTTTGGTCGGGATACCTGCGTAGAGTGCGTTGCCGTAGTCCAACCTGCTGCTGACGAGGGCCTGGGTCACCATTCTTCTTGTTTCGGTGGGGATCCACTTGTAGATCCTGCGGAGAATGCGAAGGGTGTTGTAGCAGGAGGAGGAGACGGCGTTGACCTGCTTCGACATGGAGAGGGAGGAGTCGAGGATGATACCCAGGTTGCGTGCGTAGTCCAAAGGTGTCGGTGCTGTTCCTAGCGTGATCGGCCACCAGGAGTCGTCCCAAGCTGAGGGGGTGGAAACGAGGATGAGGACCTCTGTCTTGTCCGAGTTCAGCTTCAGTCGGCTGTTCCTCATCCATTCTGCGATGGCCTTCATTCCCTCATGGAGGTTGGTTTTGGCAATGTGTGGGTCCTTGGTGAGGGAGAGGATCAGCTGGGTGTCGTCGGCGTAGGAGATGATTCTGAGGTCGTACTGGCGGGCGACGTGGGCGAGGGGGGCCATGTAGATGTTGAACAGCGTCGGGCTGAGGGAGGATCCTTGGGGTACGCCGCAGATGATGACGGTGGCTTTGGAGCGGAAGTGGGGGGAGGCGGACGCTCTGGGTTCTGCCAGAGAGGAAGGATGTGGTCCATTCCAGGGCCTTCTCTTGGATCCCGGCTTCTTGGAGGCTTGATTTTAGTGTGCGGTGGCAGGCTGTGTCGGAGGCGGCTGACAGGTCCAGGATCGATGAGGGCCGATGTTTCGCCGTTGTCCAGTTGGGCCCTTATGTCGTCTGTGGCGGCGATGAGGGCTGTCTCAGTGCTATGGTTTCTCTGGAATCCTGACTGGGACGGGTTCAGGATGTTGTTGTCTTCGAGGTATCGGGTCAGTTGCATGTTGACGATTTTTTCAATCACCTTTGCCGGGACCGGGAGCAGGGAGATGGGCCGGAAGTTTTTCAGGTCCTTGGGGTCCGCCTTGGGTTTCTTGAGGAGGGCGTTGATCTCGGCGTGCTTCCAGCTTTCCAGGAATGTGGCTGTCTCGAAGGAGGTGTTGATCACTTTCCGAAGTTGGGGTGCGATGGCTGCGTCGGCTTTGTTGAATATGTGGTGAGGACAGGGGTCTGACGGTGATCCTGAGTGGAAGGAGTTCATGGTCTTGCGGGTTTCGTCATCGTTGATGTTGGTCCAAGAGGTCAGGCTGTGGATGCAGGTGGGGTACGTGGGTGCGGTGGGGTCTGGAGTTGTCAGGGTGGTCGGTGTGTTGAAGCTGTTGTGGATGTCGGTGATCTTGTGGTGGAAGAAGGTAGCCAGCAAGTCGCAGAGTTCTTGTGAGGGCGGGATGTCATTGGCGTTGGCGCTGGGGTTGGAGAGTTCTTTCACGATGCTGAAGAGCTCTTTGCTGTCATGTGCATTGTTGTCCAGGCGGGTTTTGAAGGCAGATCTCTTGGTGAGTCTAATGAGGTGGTGGTGTCTGCGGGTGGCATCCTTGTGGGCTGCATGGCTATCCGCTGTTTGTTCGTGGATCCACTTCTTCTGCAGTTTCCTGCAGGTGTGTTTGGAGGTCTGGAGTTCTTCGGTGAACCAGGGGGCTTTCTTGCTGGTGCGGCTGTTGGAGGGTTTCTTGAGCAGGGCGAGGGTGTTGGCGCATTCGTTGATCCACTGTCGGAGGTTGCAGGCGGCGGCGTCTGGGTCAGTGGGATCGGTGGGTGGGTTCAGGGCGAGGGTGGCAGCCAGCTGGCCCTCGGTGACTTTGCTCCAGCAGCGACGGGGCAGCTGTTGGGCGTGGTGGTGCGTTGCGGTCTTGTTTTAGGTGAAGTGGATGCAGCGATGATCGGTCCAGTGGAGTTCGGTGGTGTGGACGAAGGAGACGTGGTTGCTTGTGGAGAAGATGGGGTCAAGCGTGTGGCCGGTGGCGTGGGTGGGATCGGTGACGAGTTGTCTGAAGCCGAGGTTGGCGATCAGGGTGGTGGAGTTGGCGTCGGTGTTGTTCTCGAGGTGGAAGTTCAAGTCCCCGAGGAGGATGTAGTCTGTGGAGGTGAGAGCGTGGGTGCTGACGAGGTCGGCGATGGTGTCGCTGAACTGTGGCCGGGGTCCGGGGGGTCTGTAGACGAGGGTTCCTCTGAGGGTGGTGTTGGGGTCAGTGTGGATCCGGAAGTGCAGGTGTTCGGCGGTGCTGAGGGTGTCGTCTGAGTGGGTGGTGAAGACCGTCACGTCTTCCCCATGCCCACCATACACCACCATCATCATTGCCCCCCTCGCAGCTGGATGAAGGCCACCGAAGTGTGTCTCATCAACTCCCTCAGCTCCACCACTGCACCAACGCCTACAGACGATGACCACCACAGATCCCAACCGCAACCGATGGATATCCAACTGCACCGACACCCAAGCACCCCTCAAGGACGGCGCTGCGTCAGTACCTTAAGCCTGCCAGATGGCAGGCGTAAGAGTGACGCAGTGCCACAGGGATAGGCTGGCCCCATGCATTGCTGGAGTTGTGCAATGTGTGACTTTAGCGCAAACAGATACGTCAGGATTCCAGACGTATCTGTCATTACTTGCGCCATGGAGTGCTGTCCAGTGAATACAACGCATCTGTGGTGTCGCAAAAAGGGGGTAGTGAACAGTGTTGCGACGCTGTCTTGTCGCAGCGCTGCAAAACCTTTCATGAGAAAGGCCCAGGAATGCGCATCTTATTGATGGTGCGCAGTCCTGCTCTGTAGTTTTGTCGCAGGGAAGCGCAGCAACATTGCTTGCAGCGCTGTCCTGCACCAAAACCTGCTGAAATGAGGCCCCAAGGGTTCTCTCCATTTTTAAGACCAGCTATTTTCTGGTCTTAAAAAAACTGTATCTAACTGCAGTTAGAGGCAGTTTTTTGGTCCTCCAAACTTCAAGAATCCCCTTGTAAATATCGCAAAGTGAGGTTAGCGGCCGTTTTTGCACAGGAACGCCTCCCTTGCATGTCATTATCGCTAGCATAGGTGGCGATCTTTATTATGGACGTTTTCACATGAAATCTGTCACTACCGGCTGTTAGCTACAGCTTGTTAAAACGGCGATAAAAATATAGCCGATTTAGTGGCGGAAAAGTGCCGCTAACCCAGCGTTATCTCCTTGCACATATGCCCCTAACTGCTCTCAATGAACTTTCAGTGCCTTGCCACAGCAGGAGTTATTGGGAACTATTGAAAGACATACTTTTAAAAAGAGAGTCTCATTGCTTACATTTCAAGGTGCAAACACAATTGCAATTTGCAGCATCATATTTCTACATTGGGATATGCAGGCACATGCATCAAAGGAAAAACCGGTCGCAAACTGGCAGATTCTCAGAATCTGCCCCTTTGCGACCGGTATTTTTGCATTTGGGATGCATCATCCCAAATGCAAAAATCGCAATTTAAGGAATCTCTAAATTGCGATTACTTAAATTGTGAATGCATTTAAGGAATCCCAAATTGAGATTCCTTAAATGCAATGCATTAAAGTATAAAAATTAGCGATTTCGCTATTAGGGGGAGCAAATTACCATGAAGTTGAACTTCATGGTAATTTGCAAAAACTTTGAAAAATGCACTTTTGTGTATTTTTCAAAGTTTCATGTTGCGCACACACACATGCCCTTAGAGCATGTGTGTGTGCAACATATGTGCACAGATCATTTTCAGGGGTGCAATAGGGTGTCATTTTGACACCCTTGCACCCTTGAAATTGCATGAGCAATTTGCGAGTACCTACTGGTACTCGCAAATTGATCATGCAATCTCCAATTCATTCCTATGGGCCTGGAGGCCCATAGGAATGAATGGGATGGCATTCCTTAATTGCGACTCGCAATTTGCTAGTCGTAATTGAGGAATGTGTAGGAATCGCTATTTTTATAGCGATTCCTACATGCATAGGCTTTTGCAATTCCTTAATTGCGATTCCTTAATAATCGCAATTAAGGAATCGCAAAAGTCTTTGTTGATGCATGTGCCTGATGGTCTTTTGCAATCACAAATATTGCCAACTTAAGAAGTGCAGGCTTTGAGAATCCAAAATCCCTTTGTACATCTGGCACGGAGTGTAATCATTTTTTGTCGTTAGGTAAAATCTTTCTTCTCAGAGCTTTATTCTTATGTTGAGGCTTGAAGACAGATATTAACTATATCTGCTGAAATATGGAATTAAGCACCATAGTTTGTAGATAATTTTAGGTATATGTGAAGCATCACATTGTAGTTCGACAAAATAGAATCCGGGCTTGGGGTTTATGAAAGGAACCAGTACAGTTCTTCCTCCCAAAATACACAAACCTCGTCCTATGCATACCTTTTCCTTATGTGGTATTATCTTGCAATATGGAAAGGACTGTGATAAATTCTTAAATCAAACATGTTTAATAAACAAAGCATATCCCTTACCAACAATAGGTAGGAATCTTTAAAGAGGGGTCGCTCCTCGGCAGTAAAGAGGATGCCTGGTGGGCTCATTCAAAGTTCTTAGATGTGTATTTCTTGAACAAAGGTTGATGTGTATGTTCTATCTTAGTCCCCTACTTAAAAAATCCATCTTCTGACTCTACTTCATCTATTTATCGATTTTGTAGCTCACTAGTACAAAATTAAAACTTGAATGTTGGGAATGAAGTAAATTACGGAACCACCCTCATCACTCCTCAGTGCTCGATATGTTTCTGCCCCAGTTTTCCTACCAAATAGTCATAATATGGAGAGTAAACATTCTACTAAACTCTCTGATATGGTTAACAGAAGTTTACAAAGTGCAATGTATTTTATTTAAATTTGTGAGCCACATGTACATAGCATTGATGAGATAGCCCAACACTCGGAAAACCAGTTTCTCCATAAGACAATATGCGTCAATGTATTCATCTCTGCTCATTTAATCATATTTCTAGATCTAGAAATGGAAATTAGATCTCAATAAGAGTATCTTGAATTTACTATTCATAGGTTTTTACATAGCTCATCGGGATGACAACATTATTTGTGTCTAAAGATTGATGATAAAAGACACAAATATCATTTATGTGTTTAAGGATCTTTGATGAAAGTAGCTCTCCTTCAAAATTAAGTTAATTAGTTAGGATTTATATGAGATCCCACTATCCTCCCCGAGTGTTGGAGGTCAGTTTGAAAAACTGGAGCAAAGGAGTTACATCAAACTTATTCTGTTCTGTAATTAATAATTCAAAACCAAATCCAAATTTTTTAAATACCTTCTCAGTAAATGCATTTCATGTCTCTAAAATCGCTTGGGTATAAACGCCGAGCTACTCCAAATCCTAAAACTATAATAATATCTGTTAACATAAAAGAGAAAGCTATCAACCTCTCCTTATCGCCATGTATACTAACAAAACACAATGCACTGTATCGTTGGATGACCTAGTTCTTCATTCTGTGTACTAACCATCTCCGTCCTGTTTTTCCACATCCTTCAGGAAAGGCCCCCAAAAGGTACTGTTTCATCTTATATTTTCCTGCTTGCTTATAATATTCAAATCCCCAATTCGATCAGTTCATCTAACAATCCTTTCCAAGTCCCTCATTTAAATGGTTTTACCAGTCTGTCTTTTAATAAGGTTTCCAGGTGTGAGTGTCCCTAAATATACAGTATTATTTATTGGTCTCCACTTAGAAGTATAATTGGTAGGGAGGCCAGTTAATGGTGTTTTATTCTCAGTCTCTACATTTATGGTACTTAACATAGATAATTCTCCCAGAGTTCCAGGGATGTAGAACAATTAATGAACATATATCCCCTAGCCGCTCTTTTGTTCTGGGAGGTGGGGCTGAATTTCCTGTGGAGTGAAGTATAACTTAATAAGTGAAGTATGAAATAGGTTGGTAATTGGAACCTTAGATGAAACAACACATTTTCTCAAATCCTTACCTTAACTCTCAGATCTGTTTTGCCATTGGATCATTTTTTAATAAATAATTTAAATGTCTACTTTTGTTCACCAAGGAGATTTTCTTCTTTTTATATAAATCCATCAATTCACTGATTATACAAATACTACCATACTTATGTTTGTTTGTTCCCAACTAAATAATCAAAACGAAAGTACTTCTAAAAGGCAAATGACAGATGAGACCCATGATTCTCCTGGACCTATCTGCAGTACTTGACACAATCTTACACTCCATCCTCATAAGACATCTGCACGAGATTGGAATGAAAGGACTCTCTCTCTGCTGGATCTGCTCCTTCTTAATAGGTGTAACTCATGCTGCCACCATGGCACCCTAATCCTCTGAAGTCCACAAACTCATCTGCAGAGTACCTGAAGGTTCACAGTTCATCCCCACTCTCTTCAATGCATATATGATCACTCTGGCCAATATTGTCCGTGCACGCAGCATCAACTTCTCTCCTCAGACAAGACACAAAAAACAAGAAACAAGTTCACTGCCTGAATGACTGAAGGTGCTAACTGGATGAAAACCAACCGTCTCAAGATCAACACGGACAAAACAGAAGTAACCTTCAGCAATAGCACCTCACAATGGGGCACCAACTGATCATTGGCCAAACTCTGACCCATACCCAGCAGCCAGAGCAGTAACCTTGGCATCATCATCAACAGCAAATTGGACATGACCACACAAGTCAACACCGTCACAGCATCCTGCTTCCACACCCTAAAGATGCTGAAGAAGCTTCTAAAATGGCTCCCAAGCAACACTAGATAAAGTCACTGACACTCTAGTCACAGGTAGGTTGGACTACAAGAACACCCTCTGGGGGGGCGTGGCTTGGCGCCAACGATGATGGCCGCCTGAAGAACGAGCTCCGCCAGAGCCGAGCCCTAAAACCCCATTAAATCTGTCTATGATCCGGCAGGAGGGGACCCAGAACATTCTCAGTGTCTGTGAAGTGGGTTGGGACTGGATCGCTGCAGAATCTGGCCTAAAATATGATCCTGTGATCTGCCCTGCGAATTAGAGACAACGCTGCAGAAGCCACGGTAATCGGAGGTGGCCTAGGGAAGACGCCCTCGGCCGCTGGAGTGCGCGCTCTGTGTGACGGCTCGGCTGTTGAAAGACCTTTGCTGCCCCTCAGAAGGCCCCTCCCCCTCCTCGGCCTCTATTGTGACACTCTGCGGGCGTCCGCTATCGGCCTGGGAGACCCGAGTCAACATCGGCGAGATTGGTGAGGTGTGGAGCTAGCGGACCCCAGGCCTCTGGGAGGCCACTCCTGCGACTGTGGACGCTAGGCGGAGACAAACGCCCATAGCCCCACTGAGCTGCTGCCCATGCGATATCCCGCTGAAAAAGGTGAGCGGTGATCATTCTGGGACCCCTCTGGCCTGATGTGCTGTTGCATCTGGGGGCGAATGGAGCGAGGCGTGCGGCCTTAATGAGATACACGACTACTTTGAAATGCTGCAACGTCGGACTCCCTTCTCTTGTTGTGGAACGGGCTGCATAGAGCTAGAGATAGTGATATTACCGGGTGCACCCTAGGGCGAATGGGTGGCCTATGCCCTGTGTGACCGTGTGTGGAGGAGGCGGCGTACTGGAGAAGGGATAGCGCCCTCTTTCCTTTACTGTGGAATGTTAGGAACGCGCATTAAATGCCAGCCACACGACATCTTTGTTGGGGCCTCGCTGTGGCAGCTGGACTCTTTCAAGACTCTTCCAAGGAGCCCTGGCCCCTATTGCCTAACTAAAAGCGGGGAAGCCAACGGATGACAGTGGGAGGGCAGAAACCACCCCCTGGCAGATAAGTGGGGAGACTCTTGAGGTCCCGGGTAGAAGGACCCACCCCCTGCCCCGCAAACGCATCAACCCACCTGCCGCATACGGAGGGCTACTACACAAACGAACTGCCGTCTTTCGGAAGGAAGGCGCATTATCACAGGGAGAGGCAAAATCCCCTGGTGGTGTGGCTCGCATACGTGAATTCGTAAAATGAAGCCCAAGAGTATCACAACAGTGCAAACCAACAAGCTGGATAAATATGCTGTCCCGAAGTCCACCTCACAAGACGAGGGAGCCCAGGGTGGCTAGTCTGACACCATCGAACCGTCTCTCACATCCATAATGGCGGCTATCCAGGGGCTGGTGACCACTCTCGAAACTAAAATCGACAGAGTATCCATCGAAATGAACCTTATGAGAGCTGATATGAACAAAATGGGGGACAAAGTCAAAATTAACGAAGCTAAGCTCCTGGAACTCCAAACCTCCACGAAGAAGCTCAAGGAACCGGTCAACGCTCTGGTCCACCAACACCGTCAAATGGCCCTGAAGCTTGAAGATCAAGAAGGGAGGGCCCGTCGAAACAACATCAGAGTGGTGGGAGTCCCGGAAGGCACGGAAGGGCCGAGTGTGGACCTTTTCCAGACCTAATCCTCAACCACCTTAAACCGAAGCGGCTCTCTTCGCTATTCATCATTGAGAGGGCACACCAGGCGCTGATCCCCAAACTCAAACCGGGGGCGGCCCCTAGGACTATAATCGCAAAAATCCTCAACTACAGGGACCGCAATGCAATATTGCAGGCAGCTTGAGTTCAGGGAGACCTGCAATACGAAAATTCCACGATACAATTCTTCCCGGATTTTACGCTTAAAGTTCAATAAGATCGACGCTCCTTTGTCGGGGTAAAGGCGGCCCTTAGACAAGGAGGGATCAAGTATATGATGTCCTTCCCAGCAAAGCTCAAAGTCATAGCAGAAGGCAAATTGCTCTCCTTCACTACTCCACCAGAGGTGCAGGACTGGCTGGATGGGAAAGCCATGCGGGGAACGTCAGCAGCGACAGGGGGTAGCTGGAGAGAGACCCACGCATGATCGCCGGGATCTACGGATGGAAGATCAGACACAGATAGACGAAGTCAGCGTTCTTGGAGATCGAGATCCAGCAGCCCGGGTCCGTTGGTAAACCAGAGAGATTGATTAATCTGGACTCCTGAACTGGAATTGAAGAGATTACCTAGACAAACTGTAATGTATAATTTTTCTTGCTAATAAAGTGGGTGGGGGGTGTCCTGTGAGGCATTGGCTGGTAAGACCGTAGAGCCTCAAAGATTGACATCTCTCGACACAGATGGGGGTAGACCCACGGCCAAAGACAATAAACGAAATAGACACTTTATACCGGACTATTACACTGACCTTACGTCACTAAGGGTAGAAAATGTTTCTCGCAGGAAGGGGAGAGGGATACAGATTGTGTGGGATCGGTCCCAAACCATCTCTGAGTCCCAATCCTGACAAGCCTCGTAAAATATGGGGGTGGGCATTTGGCGGCCGGAGTTAGTACTAGCTCACTTCCTCACGTCACTGTTGACTTGTTTCTAGGGCGATAGGCACTCTGCTAGTCGGGGATGTGGGTAGTTCCAAACCTACGTGGCATGGTAGCAGGGAGGCGGGGAGGGTGTTGGGGAGATTCGAGGGTCGACCGTGTTCTACATTTTCATTGTTGGTGTTGGGTTGGAGGGAATCGGGGGAGGCGCATTGGTCATGCAAAAAACGAAATATTGTGCTCGGGTGGTGTTGCCAGGCTGTACAGAACTATATATTGTCACAATCAGTGCGAAGTGGGGTAAAAGCTTAAAATTCTTGAGTTGGAACGTCAACGGGTTGGGAGACAAGATAAAAAGAAGTATTGTGCTCCAACATATAAAGCGTCACCTCCCTGATATCGCTTTACTCCAGGAGACACTTAATCGGAAACAACTGCATGGAACTAAACAGATGGGGATATACAATGGCGCCGCACGCCGGCTTCACATCTGGGTCCAGAGGGGTCGGCATCCTACTCAGGCGTACACTCCCGCTAACCATTAAACACAACTGGACTGACCCGCTGGGATGCTTCACGGCGGTCTCGGGGCAATAGGAAGGGCTTACACTCACACTGTTAACGGTTTATATACCACCAGGCCTCCAGACACAATCATACAAAGATCTTGGGATGCTCCTACTCTCCCTTCTGGAGGGGCAACTCATAATTGGGGGGGGGGGACTTCAACTCAGTTGTATCGGGCCAGCTAGACTGACACCCGCCACGAGATATCAGTGCTGGGCAAAACTGGCTCTCTAATTTCATCGAAGCATTTGGCCTCACAGACCTCTGGAGGCGGCGCTATCCAAACCTCTAGCATTATACATTTTTCTCGGGATCCCACCACACTCTCTACTGGATAGACTACACTCTCATGCCTCTTCAGTTCAACACAATCACTCAGGAAATCAAACACCTTGCACAGGGTATTTCCGATCACTCCCCCCCTGTGGGTCTATCTCATGATTGGGTAGACGAGGGTAGGCTGCATAGCACCTATAAATCCCTGGCATCTACACAATCCGGAGGCCAGAGCTACCATCACCCGGGCCATTGACCACTATTTCCAAGAAAACGAAGGTACTGTAGCTTCCCCTACTAACCTGTGGGAAGCATTTGTAACAGTAATTATGGGAAACACCCTTTCGGCAATAGCAGGGCTGCGTAAGGAAAAAAAAAAACAGCTGGTCACTATCGAAGGTGACCTTCTTCGTCTCGAGGAGGCAGCAAAGGATGGCGAAGATCAAGCCGCTCTTCACCAAATGCAAATAAAAGTGGCTGAATGCAAAGCAATAGCAACCAATGCTGCTAAAACACTTGCAAGAGACAGGGATGGACGCTTATACGACCAAGGGGACAAAGCGGGCAAACTGATAGCCTGGCTAGACAAATGAGAGAAGGCACAGAGATTAGTATCAGAGCTCAAAAGCAGTTCCGGCGCTGCTCTTACGGAACCTCATGACATAGTCCACGAGTTCGCTGAGCATTTCGAACAAGTGTATCAAAGGGGTTCAGAACACCCGGAGGAAGACTCCTCCAACTTACTTGAAGACATCCGACTACCCACCCTTTCTGACCCCGATCGAGAGGCACTGGAGAGCACACTCACCAACGACGAGCTGGCTACGGCAATCAGGGACCTCCGGCCAGGCAAAGCCTTTGGTCCAAATGGTCTGCCTATCAAGCTGTACAAGCTCAAACCCAACAGACTGGCACCTTATTTGAAACGGATGTTTGAAGAAAGCAGAGAGGTAGAAGTGCTGCCACGAGACCAGCGTATTGCTACGCTGGTTGCCATTCCTAAGGCGGGGAAACCTAAAAACCAATGTGCCTCATATAGGCCGATTTCTTTACTGAACGCAGAGCCAAAATACTCGCTAAACTATTAGCAAATGGACTCAGGTCAGTAATAGATAAATTAGTCCACCCCGACCAATCGGGATTCATGCCGCACCGCAACACTGCTCTTAACCTGCGTCGACTTCACGGAGTGTTGGGGCGCTGCTCCACTATCCAAGAGGATGCAATAGTAGTTTCTTTAGACGTAACAATGGCTTTCAATGCACTGGAATGGGCATACCTGATGGCAGTCCTTAAAAAGTTGGGCTTCGGCCCTAACTTCATTGGCTGGGTGCGACTCCTCTATACGGAACCATTGGCCCAAGTGGTCGTTAACAATAAAACCTCAAAAGTGTTTACGCTCGGTAGGGGGACAAGGCAGGGCTGTCCGCTCTCGCCACTGCTCTTCGCGGTGTCCCTTGAGCCGCTCCTAGGCCTGGATACGAAGGGATCCTTCCATCCGGGGACTTAAATGGGCCGAAGGGTGAGAAATCCTCCTTTATCTTGTATCCCCCCAAAAGTCATTACGGATAGTTCTAGACATATTCACTAGCTTCGGGAGAAACTCTGGTTACAAAATTAACCGGAGCAAATCACTGTTATATGTCCTACATGGGAATCCCCCCTCCATGCCTAAGGACTGCCCGATTCAGACAGTTGCGGAAGGATTCAAATACCTCGGCATTTTTACCACGGATACCAGGACCTGCTACGAACGGAACCTCCTTCCACCCCTGCAGAGGTTCAAGCAGGACACCACCACCTGGAAAACACTTCCGTTGTCTCTCCTGGGACGGGCAGCGCTCTTTAAAATGATGGCGCTGCCTCGTTTCCTATATGCTCTCCAAAATTACCCAGACCTAGTCCCACCAAGGTTTTTTAAAGATATCGAAGCCACACACAGAGACCTACTATGGGACAGGAAACCACGCATATCGCTCCATAAACTAACACTCGGTTGGTATGATGGGGAAGTCGCCCTCCCTAACATTAAAAAAATACTACTGTGCGGCACACCTCTCTGCCATCAACCAATGCACATACCGCAGTGGTAAAGACCCCACCTATTGTATGGACAGGTGGATTCTCCCGGGCGGTGATTTCACGAGGGCGCTGTACTTACAGGACTTACAAGACACTCGGTCCAACTTTGGCACGCGGTAAACTGCAGCTTGGGGTGGGCCAATAAACCCACGCTCGCGACTCCACTCTGGGATTCTGAGTGCCTGGGTACATTGGGTCATACTTAGGGGTTCGATAAGTGGGATCTAATAGGGCTCTCCCACATAGGAGACCTCTGGGGACCACATGAAGTGGTGACATTTGCCTCACTACAGCAAACACATGAGATGGCTGATTCAGAGTACTTTCGTTATGCACAAGTTCGGCACTCCCTTCAGGCAAATATCCCAGCAGGTTCAGTACTTCCAGAGTCCTCTCCCCTCGAAGATAGACTATTAGATGGATACCTACCAGAGAAAACCATATCCCTTACATATAAAAAGCTCATACATCACACTCCTGATCCCCTAATGGCACTGAGGGAGAAATGGGGGATGGAGGGTCTAGAAATAGACGATGAGGAATAGCAGGAAGCACTCTCTTCCCCTAAGGAGGTTGCCATTTCAGCTAAGCTTAGGCTGATCCAATTAAAGATGCTGTATCGGGTGTACCTCTCTGGACACAGATTGGTGTTGATGGGCAGGAGCGCTGATGGGATGTGTAAGAGGCAATGTGGTCTGGAGGGGACTTTTTTACACATACTCTGGGAGTGTCCATTAATCCAACATTACTGGAAAGAAGTTCATGGATGTATGAGCATTGTATGAGGGTAGAAATTCGACCTGAGATCAAAAGATGTCTCTTGAACATTTGGGAGCCCACGGACTTGAATGCAAAGGGCAAAATCTGGGTAACGCTGGGGCAGATGGTAGTTAAGCGAAATATCTCTGGGGAGCGGCAACCCCACCGACACTCAACGCATGGAAAGACGACATGGACTGGTGTATGCTACATGAGAAAACAGTATGTAGCTTGTGGCTGTCCCAGAAAATGGATAGCGCTCTGGACTAAATGGCATGAATATCGTGGGAATGTGTGCGAACCCCCACTTGTCCCCTCCCTTGACAAACCAATAACGCCCTGATGTAAGTAGAAGGTGACCATCTTAAGATTGTCCGCTCTTATAATATATGACACTTCTGCCTGACGATGACAATGTAACACAGATATTCGCAATGATCTCTTGTATGTAATGACCATTTTCTTGAGTGTTCTATAAAAATTATAAAAAAAATAAAAAAAAATAAAAAAAAGAACACTCTCTGCTCAGAGATTACCAAGCAACTCACTAGAAGACTACAAACCATCCAGAAATCAGGAGCCACACTCATCATCAACCTCCCACTCAGAACTCACATTACACCTCAGGGAGCTACACTGGCTCCTGATACACAGACACTCATTTCAAGCTCTACATAACCTAGGCCTCATATACCTGAACATTTGCATCTCTTTCCATCAACCACCCAGACATCTCCACTCAGCAGGATTTCTACTCCCATACCCCACACATACATAGAACCAGACCAGGAGGACTATCTTTCTCTTACATCCCTCCTAAAGCATTAAATGTCCACATCAGAGAGCTCTATTCTTAAATTCAGGATGAGGCTGAAGACCTGTTTTCAATTAACCAACCGGCCATAGGCTGGGCTAGGCACACAAACACCTGTTCAGGTCCAGGATACCCTTGCAGGTGATAGTGTGCTTTACAAATAGACATAACATAGCACATGAAATTGTTCTAATATTTACCTAAATCAGTCACCACACTTCAGATATCCCAGCTCCTTAAACACCAGCACAACAAATACTGTCACACACAACACCTCATAATACTTTCCGTCACAAACTAAAAACATACAACCAATCCTACATTCCTAACTACACAAATAATACAGACCATAAACCAAATCCAATGTCAAGCTTTCTTTCTTCCCCCGTGCCTAAGAACCATACAGAAACACAGCAACTTTCTTTTAACCGCCTCTCATCCATTGGAGAATTTAGAATCTTACAACATGACCCAAATGCTGCACTACCACCCCTAACTCATACACCTTCCTCCTTAAACAGATGCAACCACATTAAACAACATGCCATGCATCTCCATATCTACTGCACAACAAGGCTACTCTCCAAAAACAACACAGCTCACCAAGTCCCTCTCACCACCATCTCCACAACCTATTCAAGCCGACCCATAAAAATGTTTTCTTGGCCTGCTGGAAGAGGAACATGATACGGAACAGCTTCACTATTGCTATTCTAATACAGCTAACACCAGCACTGACGACATACTGGCTACAAGCATACAAAATACTGCTCCTTCATCTACAAAACAAAGTCACATCATCACCAAAGCACATTCACTAAACTACGCAGTCTCTAAAAACAAGCATCACATCTACAACCTTCTCACTGACACAGTACCTGAGTTACTCTGTATCACTGAATGGAGATGATGTGACTCCAGTCTTGCATGTAGCAGGTCCTCTAGGCTATCAAACAAACAAACAGAATTGTATAGGCAAAAGAGGAGGTGGCTTCTGCACCCCTTGTGCCTCTTTCTGTAAACTTTTTCCCTTTTCCTGCACATCTCTTAGATCTCTCTGCACTGCTCTTGCCTATTTCTGCGCCCCTCTTGCCTCTTTCTGTACCTCTTTTGCTTCTTTCTGCACTTTTCTTGCCTCTTTCTGTATCCCTCTTTCCTTTTTCTACACCTCTGTTGCTTCTCTCTGCACTTCTCGTTTCCTTCTACACCTCTTGCTTTTTCTGCACCCCCGTGCCTCTTTCTGCACCTTTTACTCTTTTCCTGTAAGTCTCTTGGTTCTTTTGGCACTGCTCTTGCCTCTTTCTGCACACCTTGTTGCCTATTTCTGCACCTCTTTTGCTTCCATCTGCACTTCTCTTGCTTCTTTTTATACTTCTCTTGCTTCATCTGCACCCCTCTTGCCTCTTTCTGCACCTCTTTTGCCTCTTTCTGTACTTCTCTTGCCTCTTTGTGCACCCCACTTGTCTCTTTCTGCACCTCTGTCGGTTCTTACTGCACTGCTTTTGCTTTTTTCTGCCCCTCGGTTGTTTCTTTCTACAACTCCCCTGCTCCTATCTGCACCCCTCGTTCCTCTTTCTAGACCCTTCCTCCCTTTTCCTGCACATCTCTTTGTTCTTTCTGCACTGCTCTTGTCGTTTTCTGTTCCCCTCTTGCCTCTTTCTGCACCTCTTTTGCTTCTTTCGGCACTTCTCTTGCCTCTTTCTGCACCCCTTTTGCTTCTTTCTGTGCCTCTGTTGCTTCTTTGTGCACTTCTCTTGCTTCTTTCTATACCTCTCTTGCTTCTTCCTGCACCCCTTGTGCCTCTTTCTGTACCCTTTTTCTCTTTTCCTGCACCTCACTTGATTCTTTCTGTACTTCTCTTGCTTCTTTCTATACCTCTCTTGCTTCTTTCTGCACCCCACTTGCCTCATTCCGCACGCTTTCTACCTCTTTGTGCGCCCTTGTTCCTACATTCTGTACCTCTCTTGCCTCTTTCTGTACCCCTCTAGCCTCTATCCCCATCTGCTCTTGATTTTTTCAGCACCTCTCTTGCAAATCTCTGCTCCCCTCTTGTCTCTTTCAGCATCACTCCTCTCTCTTTCTGCACCCCGTTCCACTTTCTGCACCTCTTCTGCCTGTTTCTGTACCTCTGCTGCCTCACACTGAAATTCTCTTGCCTCTTTTTGCTCCACTGTTGCTTCTTTCTGCACTTCTCTTGCTTCTTTCTACACCTCTCTTGCTTTTTTTCTGCATCCCTCTTGCCTCTTTCTGCATCTCTTCTTCAGAGCCCAAACCACAGCAAAGCCTCCCTCTCAATGGCTGACCAACATTTCTCTCTGGGGGTCAACCTTCTGCTTATGAAAGCTACTGGTTGATCCTGACCTTCCTCATTCAACTGTGACAGTACAGCCCCTACCCCCAACTCAGATGCATATTTTTGGACAATTAACTTTTTGGAGTAGTCAGGACTTTGCAGCATGGGAGCAGTGCACATGGCCTGCTTCAGGTCATCAAATACCTTTTGACAGCTAGCTGTCCACTGAACCTTTTTGGGCATTTTCTTAGAGGTTAAGTCATTCAGGTATTGATCAATACCCCTTGACAAATCTTCTATGGTACCCAGTCAGGCCTAAGAAGGCTCTCACCTGAGTCTGGGCAGTTGGAGCAACCCAGTCCATTATGGTTTGGATTTTGCTCTGCAATGGTTGAACATGGCCTCCAGCTACAAGGTGGCCCAGGTGCACAACCTGAATTTGCCCTATCTGGCACTTAGTAGCCTTGATAGTTAGGCCTGCTTTTTGCAGGGCCTCCAAAACATTCCTTAAGTGGACCAGGTGATCCTCCCAGGTGGAGCTAATGACAGCAATATCATCTAGATATGCTGCACTATAGTCTTTCAGGCCTGTAAGGACTTGATTCACCAACCTTTGGAAAGTAGCAGGTGCATTCTTCAAACCAAAGAGCTTTACCACAAATTGATAGTGCCCACTAGGGATAGAAAATGCTGTCTTTGGCTTTATATTATCAGCTAGTCTGATCTGCCAGTAGCCAGCTGTCAGGTCAAATGTGCTTAGAAACTTGGCTGAGGCCAAAGTATCTATTAGCTCATCTGCCCTGGGGATGGGATGGGCATCAGTTCTAGTGACTAAATTGAGACTCCTGTAGTCTACACAAAACCTCATCTCTCTCTTGCCATCTGTGGTGTGAGGTTTAAGTACCAGGACGATTGGACTAGCCCAAGGGCTAACTAAGTGTTCAATCACTACCAAATCCAACATCTTTTGGGCTTCTGTCCTTATACAGTCCCTGACATGCTCAGGTTGCCTGTAGATCTAATTCTTCACAGGCAGACTGTCCCCATTGTGGGATTCCAGCTTGCTATTGTTTTACCAGATAATCTCAATTGAGTAATTAACTGAAAACCACTAAAGGTACCCTAGGTACATATAATACAAGCTTTACAATACAGTAAGTTCAACTGAACTGAGAGTTGTGTGTTAAGGGATAGCAAACCCTTTCTACAACTCAAGAGAGTGTAGTAGGCCACAATAGAGTAGGTAGTGCAATACACCACACCAGTAATGTCTGCAAGCCCAGGAACCAGTAGGTCCTTGCCAGAAGCCAATGGGCTTCAATATTCCCAGTATGACAGACTCCCATTCATGGAACTGAGAGCATTATGTACAACTAGGAAACTAAAGACAGGCAAAAGTCCAACTACCCAGCATCTCATAGAGGTACTCAGGCTGGATGACCTTAGCAGATCTTTAGGATCTGGGGCGTAAGCAGAGTTTGTGGGATAGGATCTGAGGAAAGGCCTAGGGGTGAAATTCCCCATGACCTGAACTCTGAGGCTGGCCAGGAAGATGACAATGATCTGTACCTGGAAAATCCAGCTTCCCTAGACAGTGATGGAGAGGACCAAAATGGACCCCTCTTTGCCCCTCCTGGGAGAGTTGGTGGTGGGCCAAGAAGGTCAAGATCTCCCTCAGTGGAGTCTAACCATTCTAACTCATCTATAGGGACCTCAATCTCTTCTCATAGGAGGGAAACCTCTCAGGAGAGAAGGGAGAGACTGCCTAAGTATGAGGAAGCTCAGCTAGAAATCAGAAGAAAGCAGGTAGCCCTAGATAAGGAGGCCCTAGAGCTCTACAGAGCTAGAAAAAAATTGGGACTAGAGTCCCATGGTGGCAGCAACATCTCTAGAGATAGGGAAAGGTCTCATGACCATAGAAACCTGAATAAGATTGTCCCTCCCTACCAGAGTGGGGATGACATCCACAAATGGATAACTGCACTGGAAAGGGCCTGTAAAGTACAAAGGGTCCCCCAGGAGCAGTGGGCAGCAATCTTATGACTCTCCTTTGCAGACAAAGGTAGAGCTAAACTCCTCACTGTTAGAGATGAGGAGTCAGATGATTACAACAGTCTGAAGAGTGCCTTAATTGATGGGTTTGGCCTAAACACTGAGCAATACAGGTTAAAGTTCAGGGATACCCAAAAGGCACAGACTCAGGACTGGGTAGACTTTGTAGATTGTGGTACTAAGGCTCTGGAAGGTTGGTTACTTGGCAGTAAAGTGCATGACTTTCAAGGATTGTACAATTTGATTATGAGGGAGCAGATCCTTAATAATTGTCAGAATCAGCTGTTGCACCAGTACCTGGTAGACTCAGATCTGATCTCTCCCCAAGAATTGGGAAAGGAGGAAGACAAGTGGGTCAGAACCAGGGTGAGGCAGAAGGTACAGAACCAAGGTGGTGAACCCAAGAAGCAAGATCCTAAAATCTGTTAATGGTGGGGAGAAGGGTTAAGACCAGAAGTCTTCACAAGGCCCCCAACAATCTTCTTCAGGAGGGGATTCACGGTCTAACAAGGGAAAATGCCAAAAGAAACCATGGTGCAAAATTCGTAAACAGAAAACTCACTGGACCAGTGATTGCACCAAGTCCAAAGAATCTACTCCAGCCACCATTGCCCCTACTGCAACTGTTCCCCCTAGTACAGCTACAATTGGTGGTGGTAATGTTCAGAATAAGAGTGTAGTAGGGTTGACCCTGGGTTCTGAGATGGACTCTGGCCTAGTCAGAGTTCCAACTCAGGCTGTGTTAGTCTGTAATGGGGGCATGGATATGTCCCCCTTTGTGAGTCCCAGTAATCTGGGCAAATACAAACAACAGCCTTTGATAAATGGAATATAGGCTTTGGCATTCAGGGACACATGATAAAGTGTCACAATGGTGACAAATAATCTTGTGGATCCTGGGCAGATTATACTTGGTGAAATGTACCAAGTGACCAATGCTAGCAATGTCAGAACAGACTATTCTCTGGCAGTTGTTAACTTCTCCTGGGGAGGTGTAACTGGCCTTAAGAAGGTTGTGGTAAGTGCAGACCTACCAGTACAGTGCTTGCTTGGCAATTGTTAGAAATGGGATTTCTGGTTGGCTAAGGCTTGTGCCAAAGCCAGGTAGAAACCACCACTCTAGTCAGGGCAAGGAAGTTACACGCCAAAGATAACCCCTGCTCACCCCCTTGGTAGCTTGGCACGAGCAGTCAGGCTTATCCCGGAGGCAATGTGTAAAGCATTTGCACACGCACACAGCAACAACATCCCAGGCCCACCACAAAGGAAACTCCACACAAGGTTATATATAAAAATAGCCTTTGTATTATCATAACACATTAGAATAGCAAGCACATATTATACATGGTGCCACCTGGCACTAGGTCATATTTACAAGGGAGTATTTACACCTGATAGGGCCAACTGGACCACTGTCAGTACCATCACAAAGTGAACTTAGTAAATGTAGAACTTATCATAAACATAGAACACAACCAGTAACTACTGGTAATCACTGTACTCAGCATCAGCCTGTAACATAAACTACATTATGCATAGCATCACATCAGGCGCGAATTACATTCTGTGCCAACATCACCAACATAAACACATGAGGCCATCATCTCACAAGTCTAAATGCATTAGACCCTAACCTCCTAAGCATAACTACATTAGGGGCATAATCACACAGTGGAACATAATCGCACTAGCATCATAATCATGAAATACCTTTAGAGGTATAACACAGGTGCGTAAATCACTCTACATGAATCACATTTCCTAGCACCCAAAATCGCAGTAGGGCCTGGTGCCCTATAAATCTAACAATCCCCCCTGGCCAACTGGCCATCTCAGAAAAGGGGCTCAAATGCCCTATGTTCAAAGAGTCTAGGCTGCTGCCTAGGCAGCGAAGGTCAAGGGTGCGCCACAGCGCAAACCTAAACGTAGCGGCACCCCCACTACTAGCTGGGCAGCTGGGAGAGTATGGGGCAAAGGAGTGCATCTCATTCCTAACTTCGCAAGACCCCAAAAGAACTGTGCGCCGAAACGGGGCTCTGTAAATAAATCATGCGCAAACCCGAACATGCCTCCCAAGAGCGGTGCAGCTGCCCACTGTCAGGTGGGGCAGCTGTGGAGGGGAAAACAAATGTGCGCTGGTCGGCTGGGGCTCTCTCAACAACCATGCCCTCGTTGGAGCCACCAAGGCTCTGTAAGATATGCCCCTGTTGGAGCCACACAGGCTCCTGAACACAAACATGCTCCACCTCATTGGATCGCACTGGCTCTTTAACCAATGTGCCCACCGTTGGAGCCACATGGGGCTCGAAACAACTGTGACCCACGTTGGAGCGGCCCGCTCTCCTGGCGGGACCGCTCAGACCCTGCCTCTCCCCACCCGTACTCCCTTTGTAGAACTCACTGGATGGGGAGGGGGGCCGAGGCAGGACTCCTGTGTCAGCGGCGGCAGCACTTCTCTCACGCACGCGGTGGGGGCAGGCACCGGCAATGTGCCTTGAGCCCCCTCCGCCTTATGTCTCCACTTGTTGGCGCCAGCGGGGCTCTCCCTCAGCAATGGGAGCCCCGCACAGGCAGGTGCCATCGCATTTCCTTCGGGGCGGCTTTCTCAGGCGGCGGCGGCGTGCGCGGGACTTCCCTCTCAAAACCGGAAGTCCAGCCGCCACCAGGCACATCGTTGCTTGACTTCCACCCGGTCCGCGACTCGGGCCGCCGCAGTGATTTTTAGCTCGGTAATGAGGGGTAGGCTCCCTCATAAGTCCAAATACGAAGCGGGATGGGCACCCATCTATAAAATAAATAAGCGGCCATAAGCGGGGTGGGCACTCGTAATTGAATAAAAATAAACTTGGGATTCCCTCTCTCTCCCTGGAAGCAGCACGGCACTGCAAAGCCTCAGCGCTCCTCCTAACAATAAAGGGGCAAATTAAGACAAGGCGCCTCCAGGCGCTAGCAGAATGCAGCACAGCTCCTAGAGATGAAGAGAAAGTCCTTTCAGGCATTAAGGGCCATGCAGGGCCCAGGGGCCAGCACACAGGGTCCCCCAACAGGGAGGCAGCCTCCATGGCGGTCCCTCCTGGGCCCCACCAGCAGCAAGCCCCCCTCCGTCAGGAACAGAACAGGACTGAACAACTTCATTGGAACACAGCCCCTGTATTTATATTACATTTTCCCTTTGTGACACAGCACAGGGCTGGGGGAAAAACCAGATGCAACTAGTTTGGGGGAGCCTTGGAGCACTTTGTTGTGCTCAGCCCTCTCTCCATTGTCAGGTGGGGGGCTAGGTGCACAGACGCACCACAGGGGGAGGAGCCAGCATTGTGGAGGGAAGGCACAGTCCTATTCAGTTCCCAGGTGCAACTCCTCCCTCCCATCTACATGCAGATCTCTCCATTCACCACCAGGCAGACTCAACCTGGCTCCTGGAATTCCCCAGTCCTCAGCTCCTGTAAATCACAAGCCAGACTTGCACTCCACATCAGGCAGGCAGACACATAGCACACAGGAATGCCAACTTCTAGAAGTGGCACTTCTCCACTAGTCACCATAAATCTGTGGACACCATTGCGCAGCATTTATTCTCACGAGTTCGCACATACTAAATTCGACCCAGCACTCCTCTCACATCAGGAATTACCATGGACACACATATCCCCCATGCATTCCTATGGGAGGGCAGGCTTATCTCACCACATGCACTCAGAGAGCGCACGCACTTTACACTGGGCCACAGTGCTAAAGTGCGCAGAGGCCAAAAATCACTGCCAATATGTCAGAGCTTAAGGCAAAAAGGTCAGGGGTGAACCTGCCAGAAGGGCCAAGTCCAACAGCAATGATCTAGAGACTTCAGCTTGGGCTGAAGTGGAGCTCAGGACACATGAAGAAATGTTAGGGATCCCTGCTCATATCTCTGCTGTGACTAGGTCGCAGGCCACAATGTCTAAAACTGGACAGGCCCTGGATTCTGGAAAAATGGACCAGGTGCCTCACAAGAGGAGGAGCAGTAGGGTTAAGGCAGTGCCTTCCCACCTGACTCAGAATGAAGATCAGTCTCCTCAGGGAGATGATCTTGAGACTGAAGAAGGAACTGTCCCAGAGGAGCTTGAACCTGACCAGGTTGAGTTGTTGGGGACAGTGGCCCTTCCAGGTCTGGTCTGAGCCAGGAGCAGAAAAGCTGCCCTTCTCTTGAACCTCTCAGAAAGCAAGCAGCTGATGAGGCTGCTGGGAATGCTAGTGGCACCCACAAAGTTTATTGGGATGATGGACTCCTTTATTCAGATTGTAGAGACTCCAAGCCTCGTGCATTCAGGAGGTTGGTTATGCCTCTGAAGTTTAGGGGCTTCCTATTGACACCAACCCATGATATTCCCCTAGCAGGACACCTGGGCCAGAACAAGACTTGGGACAGAATTGTCCCTTACTTTTACTGGCCCCACATGTCTGAAGACACTAAGGAGATTTGTCGCTCCTGTGTGACCTGCCAAGCCAGTGGCAAGGCAGGTGGAACCACAAAGGCCCCCTTGATACCACTCTCTGTGGTGGGGGTTCCCTTTGAGAGGGTGGAGATT